>NW_012123820.1:3030075-3059090 GCF_000951035.1 Colobus angolensis palliatus
AGAAAAAGAAAAATTAGACTGGCTAGAATGGAAACGATTTTTATTGGCCTCACTGATTAATAGTTACTAATTTCCTGGAGAAGAGGGATTTGGAGTTGACATTAAAAATTTATGTTCATGTTGCATAGCACATCTATATTTATATAGTAATCTGCATGGATACATATATGAAGACTCCAATGTGAGTATTGCAGCCAATATATCAGGTACTCAAAGGAGTCAAACAAGATAAATAACACTAATTGTACATCCAACAACGTTTATTGTGTTGTAGATGTGTACCACAATACATTCTACTTTCTTTTTCTAAAAACAAAACAAAAAATCGAAGTCCCAGTAGGCACAGTTGCCAACGTATGTAAATTGTAGAAGCACAACATGTGGTTGAGGATCCAGGTCAAGGAATTGGTTGTACCCTTTTTCCTCCCCTGAAGGTAGAACAGTTGGGAGTATCGTCTGCATACACTAAGAACTACCATTTAAAGTAATAGCAATCTCAGATTACACAAGTTCACAGCAGGCTTAACTAACTATGGCAGATGTAATGGCTCAGAAATGAACAATGTAAAAATAAATCAAAAAGCAAACATTTGGACATATTTCTGTTCTTAACTTACATTTTGAAGGCTATAGTCAATTATAAACTGAGATCTAGCAAAATGTAGATTAAAAACTTTCTTTTTATATGTTATATTCTTTGATCTTTTCAAAGGGGCATTACAAAGAAAAAGAAAAACTAAAACTCTAGCATTAGAACAAGATGAGGGTTCAAATGCTTTTGTTCTAACATCTATTAGGTTTGATCTTGACTAAGTTATTTAAGTCTCAATTCTTTCATCTGTCAAATATGGATGATGCCTTCCCCAAGTAGTTTTAGTGAGGAGAAACTGGATTAATACATAGCCTTTTCATTGTAGACTTTGAATTGAATGTTCACCCCCATTTCTCCTTATTCACTCTTGGGCTTTCTCAAGTAGAAAGGATATTTACATTATTGTAATTAAGTTCAAAATTATTTACTGATACTCTTTTGAGTTCTAGCTACTGTACTAGCTACTGTTGACACCAAAAGAAAATAGAACACAGATTCTGTCTTGAAGTAGCTCAAAATCTGGTGTAGGTATAGACTAAATCAATTCAGTACCTTGTGCTATATGCTGTAAGAAATAAAAGGGAAAAGAGGAAGCTAAAGAAAATGAAAAGTTATATTTGAACCGTGCTTTAAGAATAAATACGGTTCATCATTTTATAGGAAGAGAGAGTTAGGGTAGTATAAGCAGAAGGATCTAGTATGAATTATGTTTCAAGTGTTTTATATGTGACAGCCTGCATAACATACAGAACAAACAGTTGTTGTAGGTTTTGGGAAGTTTACCTTCATAAACTATCCTTAATCATTCTGTAGAAAAAACATCGCTTTGTTTTCATAACTGTTATATGGCTGACTTGACTGATCTTTTTGCTGAATATCATTTTGAACATATTTGGATTATACAGAGAATGCAAAGTTTCAGAGATACATTTTCAAACAAGTTTAACCATCTAGCATTAGCTGCAAAACAGGAAATGGCGAAAAACTTCTAGATAGTCTCTTCATAGAAGAAGAGCTATTACAGATCCCATAGGCTGATTTTACATTTATTTTTAATTATAGAAAGTATACCGGTGAATTTATAATGTATAAGTATATAGAGAAAAAATAGAAGTTGAGGTTTTTGGCTAAAGCATAAAACATTCCACACACACGTTTTAACCCATGCTCCCTTTATTAGTCAGGCTTATCTAGAGGGACAGAATTAGAGTTTATTAAGTAGTTTGTAAAGTGTAT
This sequence comes from Colobus angolensis palliatus, assembly GCF_000951035.1. Classification (NCBI taxonomy): domain Eukaryota; kingdom Metazoa; phylum Chordata; class Mammalia; order Primates; family Cercopithecidae; genus Colobus; species Colobus angolensis. Next base: position 3,031,904 of record NW_012123820.1, read on the forward strand.
TAAGTAGTATTAACTCACACCATCACAAAGTCCCTCAATAGACTGTCTGGAAGCTGAAGAGCAAGGAAACCAGTCCAAGTCCCAAAGCTGAAGAACTTGGAGGCTGATATTCGAGGGCAGGAAGCATCCCACATGGGAGAAAGATGTAGGCTGGGAAACTAAGCCTGTCTAGCCTTTTCAGGTTTTTCTGCCTGCTTTATATTTGCTGGCAGCTAATTAGATGGTACCCACTCAGATTAAGGGTGGATCTGCCTTTCCCAGTCCACTGACTCAAATGTTAATCTTTGGCAACACCCTCACAGACACAGCCAGGATCAATATTTTGCATCCTTCAATCCAATCAAGTTGACACTCAGTATTAATCATCACAAGTCCATCCCTTGTCAACTTGAACCCATAGACATCTCCTGAGATCATAAATCTTCAAATAAAGACAATAATAAGGTGATAATTATGCATAATACAACTATCCTTCTTATAACCGGTAATGCACCAATCCCCAACCCAAATGCTATTACATAATGTTAACAATACTTAAATTCTGATATGAATTTAAGTATTGTTAAATCTTATGTCAATAAATCTTATATCACATAATAAAGGAAAAAGGAAATATAATGAAGATATTTTCTTAGTACAAGTGTATACATCCATGAACATGTTTTTAACAAAAGAAGGAGGGATTACTCATGACAATTATAGTCCTTGTTTCTGCAACTGATCTCAAGCTGATATTGATGACTACCTTCCTCTACTACCCATTCTACATTCCATTTGCCTTCAGCAAGCACCTTAGCAGGTTGTGGTTTTTTCCTGGTGGAGAGACCCAAACGTTCATTTCTGAAGGGTCTGGGCCATTTGTAGACCTTGGGCTGTTACAGTTTCCCATTTACCTTAATCACAGGGCATGGTAATACTAAGAGACACCCTAATGGATCTCCTGTATTCCATGCACACTCTTCCTTACCTCCATTGTGCAGTGGTAGACTGATTTCATCTTGATAGTTCAGGTCAATGTCCCCAGCCAACAGTGTAACTCCCTTTTTAGCCTGTTGACTTAAAGGTAAGAGGAGCCCAAAGTGTCCAGGTGGCAATCTGAACTTCCAGTTTAATAGAATTGTTGTGTCTCCTGGTGGCAGCATTCCTCCCTCTGGAACTAAGACCTCTAGGCCAGCAGAATGTAATGTTGTGGGAAGAGGACGCAAAAATTTTGCTAGTGGATCGCTAGGGGTGATGGTGAGTGGTGCCGCTTCCACTTCCACCACTTGATTCCTGGACCCATAAATCCTGGCTGTGGGAGAAACAGTACCATATATTGGATGCTGGTTCAGACCATACACAGTCTTTGGGAGAACTTGGCTCCAGTCATGCAAAGTATTGTCACCTAGTTGGCATTGTAATTGTGACTTCAGAAGGCCAGTCCACTATTCTATCAATCCAGCTTCTTCAGGATAATGGGGAACATGGTAAGACTCGTGAATTCCATGAGCATGAGCCCACTGCCACTTCTTTAGCATAAAGTAAGTGCTTTTGTCAGAGGCAATGCTGTGTGAAATACCATGACGGTGGATAAGGTATTCTGTGAGTCCACAGATGGTAGTCTTGGCAGAAGCATTGTGTACAGAATAGAAAAACCCATATCTGGAGTAAGCGTCTATTCCAGTGAGGACAAACCTCTGCCCTTTCCATGATGAAAGAGATCCAATATAATCAGCCTGCCACCAGGTAGCTGGCTGATCACCCCAAGGAATGGTGCCATGTTGAGGGCTCAGTGTTTGTCTCTGCTGCTGGCAAATTGGGCACTTAGCAGTGGTTGTAGCCAGGTCAGCCTTGGTGAGGGGAAGTCCATGTTGCTGAGCCATGCATAACCTCCATCCCTGCCACCATGGCCACTTTGTTCATGGGCCCATTGGGCGATGACAGGGATGTCTGGGGAAAGAAGCTGAGTGGTGTACATGGTCATTCTATCCTCTCGATTATTAAAATTCTCCTCTGCTGAGGTTACTCTGTGATCACTCACATTGGATACAAGTATCTTCACAGTTTTTGACTACTCAGAGAGGTCCATCCACATACTTCTTCCCCAAATTTCTTTGTCACCAATTTTCTAATTATGCTTCTTCCAAGTCCCTGATCATCCAGTCAAATCATTGGCTACAGCCCATGAAACAGTATATAATGGCACATCTGGCCATTTCTTCTTCCATGCAAAGTGTACCAGTAGGTGCACTGCTCAAAGTTCTGCCCACTGAGAAGATTTCCCTTCACTGCTGTCCTTCAGGGATGTCCTAGAAAGGGGCTTTAGTGCTGCAGCTGTCCACTTTCTGGTGGTGTCTGCATATTGTGCAGAACCATTTGTGAACCAGGCCTTAGTCTTCTCTTCCTCTGTCAGCTGATCATGGGAAACTCCCCATGAGGACATTGGTACAGGTTGGGGGAGATAAGGCAGGGAGCAGAAGTGGAGACCACGGGCATTTGAGCTGCTTCCTCATATAACTAACTTGTGCCTTCAGGACCTGCTCGAGCCCGATCACATATATACCACTTCCATTTGGTGATGGAATGCTTCTGTGCATGACGCACTTTTTGGCTAGATGGGTCCAAAAGCACCCAATTCATTATAGGTAGTTCAGGTCACATGGTGACTTGGTAACCCATAGTGAGATGTTCAGTTTCTACCAAAGCCCAGTAACAGGCCAAAAGCTGTCTCTCAAAAGGAGAGTAGTTATCTGCAGAAGATGGCAGGGGCTTGCTCCAAAATTCTAGAGCCCTCCACTGTGACTCATCAATGGGGGCCTACCAAAAACTCCAAATGGCATCCCTTTCTGCCGCTGACACCTCAAGCATCATTGGATCTGCTGGGTCATATGGCCCAAGTGGCAGAGCAGCTTGCACAGCAGCCTGGACCTGTTGCAGTGCCTTCTGTTTTGGACCCCACTCAAAGCTGGCAGCCTTTCAGGTTACTAGAAAAATGGGTCAGAGTAACACAACCAAATGAGAAATATGTTGCCTCCAAAATCCCAATAGGTCCACCAGGTATTGTGTCTTTTCCTTGGTTGCAGGAGGGGCCAAATGGAGCAACTTATTCTTCACTGTAGAAGGACTATCTTGACAAGCCCCACACCACTTGAACCCTAGAAATTTTACTGAGGTAGAAGGTCCCTGAATTTTAGTTGGATTTATTTCCCATCCTCTGGCACACAAATGTCTCCTAAATAAGTTCAGTGTGTCTTCTACTTCTTCCTCACTGGATCCAGTCAGCATAATGCCATCAATGTAATGGACCAGCGTGATATCTTGTGGAAGGGAAAAGTGATCAAGGTCTCTCCAAATAAGATTATGACACAAAGCCCGAGAGTTGATATATCCCTGAGGTAGGACAGTAAAGGTATATTGCTGGTCTTGCCAGCTGAAGGCAAATTGCTTCTGGTGGGCCTTATGGACAGGAATGGAGAAAAAGACATTTGCCAAGTCAAGAGCTGCATACCGGGTACCAGGAGATGTGTTAATTTACTCAAGCAATGAAACTGCATCTTGTACAGTAGCTGCAATTGGAGTCACCACTTGGTTAAGCTTATGATAATCCACTGTCATTCTTTAAGATCCATGTGTCTTCTGCGCAGGCCAAGTAGGAGAGTTGAATGGGGATGTGGTGGGAATAACCACTCCTGCATCTTTTAAGTCCTTGAGGCATGCAATATTGTTTTTGATTCACTATTTTTCTAGGTAGAGGCAGCTCTAGTGGCTTCCATTTGGCCTTTTCCACCATAGTAGCCCTCACCCTGCCAGTCAGAGAGCCAATGTTGGGGTTCTGCCAGTTACTAAGTATGTCTATGCTGATTATGCATTCTAGCACTGGGGAAATGACCACAGAATGGGTCTGGGGACCCACTGGACCCACTGTAAGTTGGACCTGAGCTAAAACTCTATTAATTACCTGACCTCCATAAGCCCCTACTTAACTGGAGGACCACAGTGACATTTTAGGTCCCCTGGAATCAACATCAGCTCAGAGCCAGTGTCCAGTAGTCCCCAAAATGTCTGATCATTTTCCTTTCTCCAATGTACAGTTACCCTGGTAAAAAAGGCTGGAGGTTTCCTTGGGGAAGGATGGGAAAAAGATTAACAGCATAAATTGTCAGTAGTTTAGTGGGGTCCTTCTTCAAGGGGATCCAGTCTCCCCTTCACTCAAGGCATTCTGGGTCTGTACACTGGCTCAAGTCTGGAAATTGATTGAGGGGCCATAGTTCTCTGTTTTTATAATTCAAATTAGTCTTTTGTCCATTGGACCTAGAAATTTTCTGCTTATATAAATTAAGTAGGAATGCAATAGGATTCCTATCAATTTCACTTCTAGGAACACCATGATTAATTAGCCAATGCCAGAGCTCTACATGAGTCAAACTATCCTGATTGCCATTTTGCCTCTGCTGTCTATTACAGTAGTTACACCCACCTTACCTTTGATGGGTTAGTGCCACCACTTGGCCCCTGCCACCTCAGGATCCAATTATTCCCACTGTGTTTAAATTTTGTAGTTGAGTGACTGTGGTTCTCACTGTTAGATCTGAAATACAGAGAAGAGCAATTACAGGGCTCTTCCAAGATACAGAGGCTGCCCTCACAAATCTATCCTCAAGACATTGGTCAAGGATATATCTTCTGGACCCTCCCTGCTGGGATGAGTAGGTCTAAAGTTACTAATCCACTTCACCATCCCAATCTTCCTAAGCCTTTTGTTCCCTTCCTCCACATTAAACCAAGGGAGATCAGGCATTTCTATCTTGCTTACAGTGGGACATCTTTTAATCCATTTTCAGCTAACCAAGAAAATAAACTATTAAAACCTTTTTTAACTCCCCGAGCTGCAACATTAAATGCAGAGTCCCTACTTAGTGGGCCCAAATCAATAAATTCAGCCTGATCCAACTCTAGAATTTCCTTCCAACATTATCCCACACCTTTAATATCCATTCCCATGCCTGTTCTCTAGATTTCTGTTTATATGAATTAGAAAATTCAAGCAGTTCTTTTTGAGTGTAGTGGACCTCCTCATGGATCACTCTGAACCTCACCTCTAGGGGCCTGCCAGCACTTTAGTTATAGGTCTAGAAGCAAACGGGTGTTGGGGATGGCTCCCGAGGAGAATCAACATTATCTTGCCTGGCAACTGTTTCAGGGGAGGCAATCACTGTTGCCTAAGGCACCACAGGGTTTATCTCTGTAGACAAACGTGGAAAGGCTAAATGGCAGCATGGGTTGGCGAGGTAATGTTGCCATTACTGGGAACGGGGTAGCTGTTTCTTCTGGCAAGAAAGATTCAACAGAGTTTACAAGCTCAGTGTCCCCAGCTTCATCAGGGTCCTCCCAAACTTCCCTATTCCAAGTTGCAGGGTCCCATTCTTTTTCAGTTAATGCCCTCACTTTAACAGTAGACACCTGGTGAGGCTGTGCATGCATCTTTTGTTGCAGGTCAGCCACTCACATGATGAGAGTTTGTGTCTGATTTTCCATAATTTCAGCTCTTTTTCTACAGGAGATTAGACTCTGACTGAGGGCAATCTCAGAAGATTTGAGGCTCAGTCTCTGCTTCTGAACCTGGGAATTAGAATCCCTGAGTGCATCATTTTCTTTCATCACTTTGTCCAGTGAACTTAGAAGCAGCCAACCAGCTTTGATTTGTTCCTTGGTTCTCCACATATGGTCAAAGGTATTATGTATAGAGTCAGTAAACTCCTTGCCTCTCATGAGAGGTGAGTCAGGAGTGTCAAATGCATTTATTTTGCATAACTCTCTAAAACAGTTCATGCCAAGGACTGTCAATGTTCTCTATACTATTAGAGGTAGAGTCCTTAGCATTTTGGTATCTAATCATATTCAGTAGCCGACTCTGGAAATCCCTAAATCAACTGAAGAACTCCATCCTTAATATGCTGTTCTTTCTAGAACTACTCCTGGTACCAAAACCTGTATTACTCAGGGTACTCTAGGGGGACATAATAATAAGATATATATGTATGTGTGTGTGTGTAATATATTTATATAAAGGGGTGTTTATTTAAAGTAGTATTAACTCACACTATCACAAGATCCCACAGTAGGACATCTGAAGCTGAGGAGCAAGGAAGCCAGTTCGAGTCCCAAAGCTGAAGAACTTGGACTCAGATGTTCCAGGGCCAGAATGGGAGAAAGATGTAGGCTGGGACTCTAAGCCAGTTTAGCCTTTTCACGTTTTTCTGCCTACTTTGTATTCACTGGCAGTTGATTAGATGGTGCTCACCCAGATTAAGGATGGGTTTACCTTCTTCAGCCCACTGACTCAAATATTAATATTCTTTGGCAACACCCTAACAGATACACCTAGGATCAATACTTTGCATCCTTCAATCCAATCAAGTTGACACTCAGTATTAACCATCACACTCCCTCTTAAAACCCCAATAAAAGGACAGTAAAGTGAATTTTTTTTAAGGCGCAAATTCACAATGGCAAGAAAAACAATATAAGAGATAGCAACATAGTAGCTAGATGAAAGTTAATCGTCAACAGACTGATTGAAGTTGAAATCTAAACTGGGTAGGGAGTGAAGCCCAGTGGCAAAGCAGCTTAGACCACATGGAGACATGAAGCATCTTTGAAACTGGGAATGCAAGTAGGACTGAAAAGTAGGAATATTATTGTTAGAAAAGCTGTTGAAGAAACGGATTCCCAGATTTCCTCCTTCAGCCCTGAATCTCAGGTACCTACTCCTCCCTTCCCCTCAGTGAAGGCAGGTGGATTTTCTGGAGAGATGAGATCAATGAAGTTCTGGGTTTAAGCCCCTGCCATGTAAATTTCCGGGTGGAGGGGGGAAGGTGGGATGGGTGTGTAAGTGGGGGTGGGGACCAGAGACTTGTAAATGTTTTAAAAATATTTTTTAAACCTTGTATAATTGTTGGATTATTTTAACACATAAATGAGTGTAGAAAAGTTTAAAATAAAAATTTCCTCTCTTCTTACTGCTTGACAATTAGGAAATTTTCTTGGGCCCTAACACAGAATGATTTTATTTTGGGTACATATGGATGGATATTACAATGTAATTTTTATCTGTATATTACTTCAGTATTCCGGAGTAAAGGAAAAGATTGGTATAACAAAAATAATATACACAAAGCAAATTTTTTCTTCTTACTGTTTCATTTTTTACCATTTTCTTAAAAAGATATCAAAATAAGCAAAATTCAATTTATTGCAAACACTTTTCTGGTTTCAGGTGTCGAAGTCTTGTAATAAAATTAGGGCTTTTAATTTTCATCCTATCTCTGGTTCAACTTCCTGCTAACCTTAATGACCAATCCTCAATTTTCTGTCAGACTTAAAGAAGATTTGCATCTTGTTCAGTCAAACATGTAACGGCGTTGACTAAGGGTCTGTATTAGTCTGTTTTGCATTGCCCTAAAAGAATACCTGAAACTGAGCAATTTATAAAGAAAAGAGGTTTATTTGGCTCATGGTTCTGTAGGCTGTACAGACATGTCACCAGCATCTGCTTGGCTTCTGGTGAGGCTTCAGGGAGCTGTTATTCATGGCAGAAGACAAAGGGAGGGTAGGATGTCACATGGCAAAAGAGGAAGCAAGAGAGACCAAGGGAAGTCCCAGTCTCTTTTTAACAACCATAAAAACCAACAAAGCCATTCATGAGAGATCCATCTCCATGATCCAAACACCTCCCACTAGGACCCACCTCCAATATGAGGATCACATTTCAACGTGAGATTTGGAAGGAACAAATATCCAAGCCATATCAGGGCCCAACAGTGAGCTTAGCAGTGAGTGGGACTCTATCTCTGGAATTGATGGCATCTTTTCTTGGTGACACTGGGACTACATATAAAGCATTTTCTTATTACCAAGGTGTTTCTTCTGCTAAAATACACCACAGGTGTTAATCATATGACTAAAAATAACCTGATAATTTTATTAATCGAAAATTTTTCCTTCCAAATGACTGTTTCTGTTTCAAAGTATTCAGGTTGGAAAAATAGATACTAAATAGAGCAACATATTTTAGAATTCTTCCTTTGACTTTCCTTTGGAACATGCAACATGGTTTTTATCCCTGTCTTTGGAATAGATCAAGATTATTTGAAATCATGTTCAGTAAATAAGTTAGATAAGAAAGTCAATAAATTCCATTTTGGGAAATAAAGTCAAGGAGGGTCAATGTAGTTTGTGACTGCTGAACAATTCCAACAGGAGCAAAAATTTCTTTCTAGGTAACTAATTTGAAAAAGATTATCCATTGAATATATAGATTTTAACAGCTAAAACAGCTCATAGCTAAGCACTCACATAACTTATACCTTACAGCTGAATTGCATTTTAATTTAATGCTTTTTTAAAATGTGTAATTCTAGCCATAGCAGCTTCATTTATCTCAATTTGTCAACAACTGTGAGATTATTTTGTAAATTTAGTGTAGTATTATAATAAATCAGGTAATTAAAATACTTTTTTGTTGTAGATGATAAATTTAATAATGGAGATAATGTACATGCATTCAGGGATTACTAGAGTTCAGCAGTAAGCAAAAACACAACGTATCTTCATAATATGGAGACGAGCACATAGTCTCGTTAGAATTCTGGAGATTATAGCAATGATGGGGTTGTTGGAGAGGTAGTTATAAAGCAGGAAGTTGATAAGGATTTATAAAATCATGGAATGTGGGTCTTTCAGATATTTTAGTCAAATTCCTTCCTTTTACAGAAAACTAAACTGAGGCTCAGAAAGGTGATATTTCTAAAACAAGTGGAATAGTGGGATTCAAATTCCAGGATTTGGGGCTTAATGATTGCAGCCTTCTTTCATTTATTTATGGTCTCTTTCTGCTCCAAACTTCAGGCTACCTTTAATGTAGGCAGTTTGTCTCTAATGTTCTCTTGCCTAACGTCTCATCTCTCTTCTGTTTTATCCTTCCTTCTCCAAGCCTCTGTGCTAAAATGTCCCCTCCAAATTTATTTCCCTCAACTCCAAGTTATTTTATATTAAAGGGGAAGATTCTGAAGACCTCTGACCTATACTGGCACAAACCTGCCATAGGTAAAAAAGCTAAGAGCCACTTGTCTTCACACTGACCTCTATCCAAGACACCTTTACTAGAGAAGTTTCTAGCAATTCATTTTTTGGAAAGAACTTCCCAGTTCCTTGGTATAATAAAACTATTCTAAAAAAATTAAAAGGTAAGTAATCAGATCGTTTCTCTCCTCCTATCAGGAGGATTCCTTGTGCTATTTGGATCATGGTTTTTTATTGCCTGATTGCAGTAATGAGTGGAGAAGTGAACTGGAGGAAGCCCAGCAAACCCATATTAATTTCAATATGAGCCTACACGTGGAAGAAAAGGAAAGTTCCTGAAGGCGAGTGGAGGGCAGCCAGACAAAGAAGATGCAGAAGTTAAGCTAAGAGAGTTTGGAAGAATTTTGAGGTGTCAGTAAAACAAGTTTTAACAGCTACGTCCCAGAGTAAAAATTCAGAGATGCAGATGTGGGTAGAGGAGATATTAAGTTTCTTTGTGTGAATCATTATTAGATGCAATTTTCCTTTTTTTGCTTCTCCAAAAGACTTCTGTATAGATATAGGGCTTTTCAAATCTTTGGAAAGTTGGCTTTTTGTTTCACTGGGTGTATCATCATGCTGAGACGGGCCTCTGAGTTGGAGACCAAAGGCCCAGTTTCATTTGGAAAATATAACTGTATATTTTTGGTGCACTCCCTGTTTTCTGTAAGTGTCTAGCGAAATTTTTCATAATCTGCATTAACAGGAAAAATGCAGGAAGCAAAAGTATGAACTGGGAATTTAATTAATGTTTACAAACACTTATAGGAGGAAATGGTGACCAAAATGCTAAGTGCTTCTACTGTCTTCTGTATTTTTGAAATGTTATGAAGATTAACTATGGCAAATGAAATTTATTGACTCACTGGCTGATTAACAAGTCCCTGACTTATGAAATTAAATTTTCCAATGGCACTTTTAAGGCACTATAATTAGTGGCTCATACCATAATTTGGCTACTGTATTTATGAGATAGGTGAAGATAAGTCCTACATGCACTTACTATACAACTTTAATAAGTATCTGGGACAATACTGGAAATATATAATGAACACTTTTTACCCTTCTTGACATCCTTTTTCTTGCTGCAACTCCAAACCCGCATCATCTCCTGGTCTGGTTTGTGACACTAATCCAGATGACTTTATTTCATTGCAGCCTCTATTTTCAATCACAATAAAAACAGAAGTGGCAGGATATTAGGGACAAAATTGATGGTGCTAAAAAAATTACAGTTTAACTTCTCATTTATCAATGTAATTGAAAGTTACTAGTGGGGTGTGTGGTGCCAGTGTTTCTATCAGGGCATGAGTAATCTGTTTATGCAGCATAATTCTTCCTTCTGAGGTTCTGATGAGGACTGCTTGATTCAGGTTTTAATCAAACCTGACAAATTATCATTGAATTGGCAGTGGGCTTGTTCACAGGTGCCATTTCCTGGCGAGTCTGACATAGCTTAGATTCATCTCCTCCTCCACATGTTCTTTCCAGACATCATAGACAAAATTTAAAAAGTACTGGTTTTACTCACCACTAAAATGCTAAATATTTCAGATTTTTTTTTTTTTACTGTTTAGTGCCATTAGTAGCAGCTGTTTATATTTGTTACTTTTAAAAATGTGAAATATTGAAAAACAAAATGATTTTTTTTACAAGAATATCTATTCTATTTTACAAAATACTTGTGTTCCTGGAGCAGGTTCATGTTCCAAATCTTGCTCTTATCCAATAATCCACTTGACCCAGACAAGAGCCATCTGCTAATGATCAGTAGGGGATGATGCACCAGCTCAGATACACTTAGCAGCTCCACAACGTGAAAGCTAACATCTTATTTCTAAAACAAAATCAGTCTCTTTCCAGCAGAGAGTACATAAGAGATGAGAGATTCATAATACATAAAGAGTGTTGTCGTCAATGACTGCCTGGAACCAATGTAAAGGAGATTTATCTGGGTGGTAAAGGAATTTACCAAGACAGTTGTGGGGAAAGAAAGGCAGGTTTATTAGCGAAAAGTGGGAGATACATTGCAAGAGAGCAGTGGGCAATATTGCAGAAGGAAGGCTGTCTGCAAAGAGGAAGGGGCTGGAGGGAAGTTTTAAAAGGTCATGGTGCTTGGGCTGAATGCCTGCAAACAAGATGCTTGGGTGCAGGTGGGCTGTGAACTGAATGCTTGCAACAGGATGCTTGGGTGCTAGTGAGCCATTTATGATTGACCCCATTTCTCAGAATATTTGCTCTCTTCCACCCCTGTTTCTGTTCCTGTCAGCTAAGCCCATTTTCAATTTCCTTTTAACTTCTTAGGGCTCCATAAAATGGTGGCTTAATGTATGGATTTTAGTATATGCAATAACTAATGTCAGGGCCTGTAATCTTCACCACTACCATGTGATATGGGAAAGATGTTTAGTAGGTTAGCTCCACCCCCAAGAACAGAATTATGACCTCTAAAAGGAGTAAAGTGTATTCTGCTCACTTCATTTGCTCCGGAAAAGATTTCTGGAGAAACTTAACTCTGTTAGTACATGTAGCCTTTTGCTTTCCAAATCCCATTATTTCCTTTTTCTACACAATAAACACACAATGCAGGTGACACACGTAGCAGCATCCCATTTTACCTTTAAACAAATGAGAAAGCAATTCATTTGCCCAAGTCCATACAGTGAAAAGTCATGAAGTCTGACCTCGCACCCAGTTACATGGCTATAAGACTGTGTTCTTTCTCTTGCTGCACAGTCTCTCATTGATGTTAGGGGAGATCAGCCTTTGATACAATTTGTGTTGTATCCAATATTATCCTCATCCTGATCTAGGAAATAAAACTCTTTATTTATACGGTTTGTAATTCTTTGAGAGGTTACGAATACAGGAAAATTCCCCAGATCTTATTTGTAATAAAAGACATTTGCCACATATGAAGCCTGTCTTTCTTCGTAAACTATATCAAATGTAGGCACTTTTGACTTACAGGGATACTAAGTCCTAACTCTTTGTATAAAACACATTGCTCTAAAATCTGATGATTCTGTTTCCCTGCCAAGCATTATAGCAAATCCCTTCTCATTCTTTTGCTGTGACTTGTAGAAATATTTATCTGTGAGGGAACTAACAGAGATCATAGAATATCATAGCTATGGAAAGCAAAAGAAACTGAGGAGAGATGAGTTTAAGTATTAATATTTTATTTAAGGATAATCACTAGTCAGTGTCAGAGTCTCTCACTTTTTCGACCATCTGAGTTGACAACCATTGCCTCTATGGATGCATTTAAAGGGTTATTTGTGGCCAGGCACAATTGCTCATGCCTGTAATCCCAGCACTTTGGGAGGCTGAGGTGGGAGGATTGCTTGATCCTGGAAATTTGAGATCAGCCTGGGCAATATGGTGAGACCCCATCCCTATTAAAAAAAAAATAAAGAAATTAGCCAGCTGTGGTAACACATGCTTGTGCAGGCTGAGGTAGGAGCATCTCTTGAGCGCAGGAGTTTGAGGCTGCCATGAATTTTGATTGCTACTGCACTCCAGCCTGAGCAAGAGTAAGATATTGTCTCAAAAAAAATTAAAATAAATAAATAGGGCCCAGCACTACTGCTCACACCTGTAAACCTAGCACTTTGAGAGACTGAGATGGGTAGATCACTTGAGCTCAGGAGTTTGAGACCAGACTGGGCAACATGGTGAAAACCCATCTCTACTAAAAATAGAAAAATTTCCTGGGCATGGTACCTGTATTCCCAGCTACATGGGAAGCTGAGGTGGGAGGATCACTTCAGCACAGGAGGCAGGGGTTGCAATGAACTGAGATTGCACCACTGCACTCCAGTCTGGGCAATAGAGTGAAATCCTGTCTCAAAAATGAATGAATAAATAAATATTTACCAAAATTCTACTCTAGACATTACTGAAGTTGTATTCAGAATTGAGCCAGGGAGCTCTTCTGAATAGACTTGCTCCTTGAGCAGTGCTGGTCGAGAATCAGAGTCAGCTGGAGACTAAGCCAGGCTAAAGTCTCACCTTCTGCACTGGTATATCCTTACCTGTTTAGCAGCATCACTTAGTAAAACTCTCTGGTCCTTTTTGTTGTAGGAAAAGTTGACTTCATTTTTATGAAAGTGACAGGTAGAATCTTAATAATCTTAATTCTAGCCTATCAATACTGGACACAGGAGAAAATCTGAGTTGTGGAGTTAAATGTGAAGTTGAATAGCACGTGCAGGAGGAAGGCTGGGCACACTGAGGCGAGGCAATCTCAAAGTTTGGGGCAAGGGCCCCAGTGATTCACTAACTTTTCTTGATTATATCCCTCATGACCATGATTTTGGAACAATGCTGAAACAGGGAGAGAATTGTGAAGTGTTAAAATCACAGAAAGTATTTTCAAATGTACATTTTCAATAATGAGTCGAGAGAGTAGGCTGAGCACACAAGCTTATCTATCTTCTCTATCCTAAACCCTTTGAAATTGCAGACTAATTTTTAAACCCATAAACATTTCAAAATTGTGGAAGAAGCATCAGCAGGAAACAACATATTCTGAAGAATTTCTAGAAGATGAAAAGCAAACGGGATCTGATTGACAGAAAACCCAGAGTAAAAATAAAATAGTCTAAACTGGCAGAGAATTGGCAGAAAGGAAAATTTGGAGAAATTTCAGGTTTGGAGTTAGGCATATAAATCAGAAGTGGGCATGAATGATATCATAGGGCAATTTCTTAAAGGACCTCTTATATAACATTCTCTGCTTAAATCTCCCCACGCCTCTTTTAAGGAGCTGTTAGTTTTAGAATTTGCTCCAGGATGAGATGCTAAGAATGACTTACCAATTAATAGGCTCTACATGTAGGTAATTCTTATATTAGATACCGAGAATGAACACAGAAGCAGGGTAGACCTTGAAGTTACTGTGGATCTTTATAATAGACAAATAAGGAGAGGGGGTGAGGAAGGCAGCTCCTTTTAGATGTAAAATATATCAATGCTTATCACGTCTTTAGAGCTTTCCTTGCTTTACTTAACTTGGGAGTCTTAGCCTGCCTGTTTGCACCAAACCATGCACAATAAGGAAAGCATATCAAGTGCCTCACCCCATGTATAGAGAACCTGTCATCCTGTTGTTAGCACTACTCCCCAACACCCACCACACCACCACTGCCTTCATGAAATACAAGAAAGAAAACCATTAGAACCTCAAAGAAAACCAAAGTTGAGTGCTTACATTGATGAGTCAAGACCGTCACTGAAAATTATAAAATGAAGAATCATCAGATATTTGAGTTAAAGCAACAGTATAATGCAGAGGACCATAAAAACAAACAGGGCTAACTTCAGTGAAAACAGAAATGATTTTGGAAATAATATATACCTTATACAAACTTGCTTTTTAGTGATTGCAGAGATTGGGGCTAATGTTAAATTCATACACAAGATCTAGAAATTGTGAAAAGTGAGTAACAACAAAATAAAAACAATTTCTATTAAAACAGCAATTACAATAATCAAGAGAAAGGCTAAAAATTAAGGTGACTGCTGCTGAAGAAATTATCTGAAAGTTAAATTTGAAGTTTGAGGTGAGACCAGGAAGAATGAAGGTAGACAATATTCAAAGAAATTATAGAAGAAAATTTCCCTGAGTTGCAGACAGACTCATGCCTTTAACTTGTAAAAGCTCACCATACAGAAAGCTGGAAAAAATAAAAATAAATATGTAGACAAATTCTAGTTAACCTTCTGGTCTCTAAATGTTACCAAAGCACCAGGAGTTCAGTCTAGGTCCCATTGCTCTCTGAACAGAACGGCAATTATTGAGTCAATGAGTATTGTGAGAGAAGAAGGCTTTATGCTGTGGCCAAGGAAATGAGAGATAAGCCTCAGATTTATTACCTTGATTGACTAAAATTGAGGATTTATATATCAGGGAAAAAAATGTAACTATGTATTGAAAAGCAGCAATTAGGGACGAGTAAGGAAGAGGAGTTGGTCAATAGGAAGCAGGTGATCAACTAAGCAATCATAATGAATGAGGGATCTGGTGTCTCATTGTCTAGATGTGCTGATATGGTGAGTTTCAGTTCCTTAATACTATCTGGGAGGCCTGATGGTTGGTTTATTGAGAAAGAAACTCAGATAAGACAAATATAACTTTCTCAAGTTTTAAGATTGGGAGGGTCACTTTATACTTTTATTCAAAAGAAACAATAAACATCAATTCCATGGGACAATTGGACTGGTTTCATAAAGACAAAGATAAAATTTGTAAAAGATTCCGAGACAACAACAGCAAAAAAGTTACTCAAGGATACTGCTGGATGTCTGCTAGTAATCCATTCCCCAATCTTCTGTGTGTATATATATATATATATATATGCTGCTAGAACTCTGCTTCTATTAGGTAATTGGTAGGTTCTGTACTTCTTTAGGAAGGTAGGTCTCTTCCTTAAGTGGAAGAATAGTGGTGCTCTTATTCTACTTGCAAGGATTGGTGTGGGCATGGAAATGTGATTAAATTCTAGTTCACAGGACAAAAGAGAAGGTTTGTCTCTCGAAGAAAGGTTTGCTATTTTGGAGAAAGAGATGAAAAACAAAACAACAACAGCAAAAACATTCCCTCCTATGTTGCAAGATGTTGTCAAAGGTGCACATAATTCTGGAATGCTGGAAGCCATGTCTTGACTAGAAGGACAGCTGGTCAGTATAGTTTAAATAGTATTAAAAGAGTAGAAAAGTAGTTGGACCTTAGCAATATTGTTGTAATACTGAATTAACCTACAGTTGTAGTATCCTATCTTGAGCCTTCATAGTGAAAAATAGCTTTTTTTTTTTTTTTTTTGCTTGTTTTAGTCTTTTTACTCTAACTTGGAACGGTAGCAGACTAAGTATACACCTACAAAAGATCAAGAATATCGGTGGTATCAGGAGTCCCACCTACAATTCTGGCTACTAGAAGACGCTGAAAAATAACGTCAAAAGGATAAATGATTTCTTAACATAGAGTTTTCCACCTAGTCAAACTATAATCAAGTTTGTGGGCAAAATGTTCATTTTTGCAGAGACAAGACTTCAAAATGTTCATCACTCACACAAACTTTGTGGAATAAAAAGATGATTTGGTGACATAGCTCTGCAACATGAAAAAGGAATGGAAGTCAGCAAAAAGATCCATTACAAAAACCAAAATGAAACACTAAAACCAAAGCAGGAGAAATTAAGTATCACTCAGAAAAAGTGCGTTAGATATAAAATTAAAAGAGACTTGTTAAACATTATATTTTCAAAGACTTACATTTAGGTGGCAAAATTTTAATAATATATAAGTTTGGAACAAAAGTATACCTAGTACGTACTTCAAAAAACATGATGTTATTAATATTTGAAAAATAGACTAACTCTAATACATTACAGGAGAAAAAGAAATATTTTACATTAAGAAGTTAATGAATGATACAGTTTTAATTTTTATTAATCATTATTTTCTTGTCATCATAAGGTCAAGGAATATAAAGAAAAACTTAAACACAGAAATAAACAAATCAGTAATTTTAAAGGGGGACTTTAATTCACCTCTTGAATTTTTACAGATGAAGGAAATAATAAGTAAAATAATATAAGTTGTTTGAATAACACTATTACTGTATTCAATATACTAGGTTTGTATATATAATTTTGTACCAACAAACAGAAGATATACAATTTTTAAATGTCCATGAAACATTCATTAACATCAAGCATGTTATTATACTGTAAAGAATATCTGCTAATTCTAAATGAGATTATACAAAACAAATTCTCTAACCACAAGCAATAAAATAGACATGGATAAAGAAAGAAGAAATTTTAAAATGACTGTTAGTCCACCATAAAGGCAACCCTGGTCAATATACTTTTACATTTACCAGGTAATAAAACTCACTTAACAGTGAATTACACAATGCAAAAAAAAAAAAAGGTCTACTTCACATTTGTCTCAATACGTGTGTGTGTGTGTGTATTTAATCCTAAAGTAATCACTAAGAGTTTATATATACAAAAATTAAATTTATCTAGTGCCCTATTGATGGTATTTTTTTTTTTTACTATTGCAAACAAGGCTGTGAAGATATTTTTAGATTGGTATTATAACTGTCATGAGAAAATGCAGAGGGTTAATTTTTAGCAGTCACATTACTAGATCATTTGTTGTGAGATTTAAGATTTGATAGTTACTGCCAAACTCCTCTCTAGAAAGGTGCTTTAAGGGTATATGAGAGTGCTGAGTTGTCAGTCTTATTTATGGTGTATATTACTAAGGTTTTCCAATTGAAAACATATCGATGCTATTTTAATTGAGATTGTATAACATTTATAGAGTGAACTATGGAGAACTTACATCTCACACATCTCACAATACTGAACATTTCTATCCAGAAACATGATATATCTTACTTTAAGTTTTCTTCCCTTCAGGAAAATAACAAATGGGTACTAAGTTCAATATCTGGGTGATAAAATAATCTGTACAACAAACCCGAATGACACAAATTTACTTATGTAACAAACCTACACTTGTACTCTTGAACTTAAAATAAAAGTTAAAACATTTTTCTTCCTTATTTTTAGAGTTTTCTTATAGAACCAGCACGTTTATTAAATATATTCCCACCTGCATATGCTTTCATAAAAATATTTATATAATTTTCTAATAGATTCTTTGCATATATGGTACTATTGACTTTATACATTAATTTCATAAGTATCTGCTTTAGTAAATTTTCTACATTTGTAATATTTTGGTTGTTTCTCTTATTTTTCTACATATGTAATTCCATCAATATTTAATGATCGCTTTCTCTTTTTTCATTTCTCTCTCTCTCTCTCTCTCTCTATATATATATCTATATGTATATATAGATATAAAACCTCATTTTCTTTTCTAATAGAATTGACTAGGACTTTGAGAATAAAAAGTTAAATAATACTTGTAACACTAGCCTGGGCAACATAATGAGACCTCATCTCTACAAAAAAAAAAACAAAACAGAAAATCAGCTAAGTATTGTGGCATTCACCTGTCGTTCCAGCTACTCGGGAGGCTAAGGTGGGAGGCTCACTTGAACCTGGGAGGTCAAGTCTACAGTAAGCCATGATTGGACCACTCCATTCCAGCCTGGGCGACAGAGTGAAACCCTATCTTATAATAAACAAACAAACAAATAAATAAATAAAACTTGTGACAGTGAGTGTTGTTGCCCTGGTTTTTACTTTTTATCCTATATATCTTTCTTGAGTCAGTACAAACACCTTACATTGCTTTTACATTTTTTAAACTAATTCACTTAAAAAATTTCTTGTCCTCAAAATGATATGCTTGACTAAGCTTAACAGACTGCAGCTTTTATGCTGTCCAGACAAGCATTGTAGCACTGATTAAATATCACAAATTTTGTAGCATTCTGGAAATTACTTCAATCTTTGCCTTTTTTCTTGGTTACTCCTGAATCCTGATATTAGCTATGGGTATTATGTGTAGTAAAAATTCTAAAAAGTGATCACGTCCCTGGGCAGTGGAAGTAATTCAACACAAAAGGCATAATATTAACACACAAACTGTCATTGTAAGTACTGTGAAAAATGAGGTCACTGCCATGGCTCAGAGGTGATCAAGGATGGGGACATTAAGTAGATGACCATTAGCAAAAGGTAAGTTAAGGTGGAGAAGTGGAGCGCATTTAACTTTAGAGCTCATGTATTTTGTAAAATAGTCACTAGTTTTGCTTTGATATTTTGTTTGCTAAAATCAAATCTTTTGCCACTTTTATCCTGAAGACAAAATGTGTCTAAAGAATATATTTCCATCATAAAGATATTGTAAGGTTCTAGACTGGAAAGCTAACTTGGTTTATTTCTTTGACTATCAAACATTTTAGTTTAAGAAATAATTCACTTGAGATAAAGAGACCATATTTCTCTAATAGTACTTAGCTCATTCCCAGAGGTACTGGTATTGTAAAAAGTTTAAGTACTTTTTATCTATCTTCTCTTCTATTACCTAACCACTACATTTTGCCCTGCAACGTAAAGGAAGATACAGGGAAAACTGAGAGTCAGATTTGGTTAAGGGAGTGTTTTAGAGAGAGTAGGATAGATATTCCTTAGGAATGCATCTTCGTAGAATTGTACAATTACTTAAAAGTAATAAGACACAATGTTTAAATTCCAAACCATATTTTTGGAGGATTATTTGTAAGAATTAATAATATTTTTAATTCTGTTTTTCAGGATTAGGTCACAAAACCAGTTTCAGGACAAACATAAAACATACTAACTACATTCTTTCATAAACAAATTATTATGCCTCTGATTTATTCCCGAACTACAGGAGTGTGGAAAAACAATTAGTAACTATTCTTTATCCTGTTTTGCTAGCAACTAATTTGTCTCTCTAAAGTATCTCTTAATCTTTCAAAATTGTGTTTTGAGCACAATGCTATGTTACAGTTTATTACCAGAGGACTTCCGGTCAATACTTTTTTAGATACCCCAAATCTAAAGGCTTTAGGGAGATTAAGAATAAAAGAATGGAGGCTGGGCGTGGTGCCTGTAATCCCAGCATTTTGGGAGGCCAACACGGGCAGATCACGAGGTCAGGAGATCAAGACCATCCTGGCCAACATGATGAAATCCCGTCTCCACTAAAAATATAAAAAATTAGCTGGGCATGGTGGTGCGCACCTGTAATCCCAGCTACTCAGGAGGTTGAGGCAGGAGAATCATTTGAACCCGGGAGTCAGAGGTTGCAGTGAGCTGAGATCGCACCACTGCCATCCAGCCTGATGACAGAGTGAGACTCCATCAAAAACAAAACAAACAAAAAAACAGCGTACCTTCAAAATTTTTTTTACCATGCATTGCATCTGTGTTCACAAAGGACTTCTGTGCATCATTGCATGGTACTTGCTAAGTCCTTTAATACTTCTGGCAATCCTGACGGTGCTTCCTGCTGAAATATTTTCAGCTTTCAAAGCTACCTCAACTGATCTTCAGTGCTCACCCTCAGGCTACTTTTTTCTAGGCTGCTCTACCTTTCATCAGACACTACTAGCACTTTCCAGAGTTCTCATTATGCTGATGCTGACTTCTCTGGAGACCACAATGCACCAAAGCCACCTTGCCTTCCATATAGAGGTTAGACAATGCTTCTTTTATTTCTATAACTTATTTGAGTTAAATTTTGTTATTGATACCCAGAAGACCTGTTGGTTTTATGTATTAATTTTTTATTGCTGCCATAACAAACTCAGTGCCTTGTAAAAATAAACAGTCATTATCTTGCAGTTTGGTAGATAAAAAATCCTACACCAGACTCAACTCAAGGTGTTAGGGGCCCATTCTTTCCTCAAGGATTTGATGGAGAATCTGTGGCCTTGCATATTCCACCTTTGAGAGGTTACCCATATTCCTTGGCATGTTTCCACCTTCCTTCACCTTCAAAGCCAGCAATATTGCATCTCTGACCATTCTTCCTGACTACAGCTAGAAAAGGTTGATGCTTTTAAGAACCCATTTGATTAGACTGGGCATACCTGAATGACTCAGGATAGTCACCCCATTTTAAGGTCTTTAATTGTATCTGCAAAGTCCGTTTTGACATACTTGCAAATGTCAAGGATTAGTACATGAACATCTTTGGTGGGTCATTATTCTGCCTGAGCTACATTCTCTAATAGTATATTGAGATTTTGGTATAAAAAGCTCCTTTCACGGTGTTTTAAAATTCTCCCATCCATTCTTTTATAGAATTCAGGCCTGAATCCATTCATTATACCTGAGAGTAAAACCTGAAAGACAGACTCTTGATGCTATCCCAATTCCCCATGAAAACATTTCTGGTCATTGCTGGTTTGCACTAAGATCCATTTCCTGCCCTATTATGTCTGCTAACTTGTCTGTTTACGCTATATATTGCTTATATTGTGTTTTCAGCCTTCCAGATGTGTTCAACCAATATAAGACACTGGTGGAATATCAGAAGGTTGCAGAAGTAGAGAAATCAGGATATTTCTTGAGTTAGCAGTTTCTGGTTTGGGCTATGTCTCTTTCAGGGTAGCAAGTCCTGCCAGAGCAGCTCTCCTTTTTAATACCCATCTTCCACCAGGGAAATCCTGCTGTGGTTCTAGCTCCCCTTGGGTGTTCCTAACTTCTAATTTTTGGTGATACCACCTCCCTACTGTATTCCTTCAGGACCTAGAGTTGGCTTTCTGCTGTTTCTGATCATTTGGTTACTTTTCTATGCCCTGCTTGGCTTTTCATCTCTTTATTACCTCTAACTACTTCCTTATATTAAGTTCTCTGTGTTTAAAACACAAGAGTGTTTTTTTTTTTGTTTGTTTTTTTCCTCACTGACCTCTTTCTGATACCAGATGAATAAATATGCATGCTCAGGCAGTCTGAATCCCGGGACTGAATGTGGCTTCCCTGCAGTGTCAACTTGTGCTATGTGCAAACCCAATTACAAGTTGAAAAGTTCTTAGTGCTTAACAGATGTAGTGGAGCATCTCACTTAAATCAGTAAATAATTAGTAGAGAAACTCTGGAGTCAGTATGTTCTGAAAAGAATAAACTTCAGTTTTAACCCACTTTCATATAGCTGACTGCTAAAAATGTTACCGATTGGCACTGGAGTTTCTGTATACAGAAGTCAAAACTTCTGGAGAAATTAGACCACCCAAGAGAAATTATTACTGTTAGGAAGGATGCCTGATACAGAATTTGAAATCTTTTGCTGTTATGCACTGAATTGTCTTCCTTAAATTGACATCCTAAGCCCAAGTACCTCAGAATGTGACTATATTTGGAGATAGAATTTAAAACCACTAACTTTTAAAAAGAGAATTAAGTTAAGATGAAGCAGTTAGGGTGGGCCTTAATCCAATCTGATAGGTGTTTGTATAAGAAGAAACCTGGATACACCAGGGATGCATGCACACAGAGAAAAGGTCATGTGAGGACATAGTGAGAAGGCGGCCGTCTGTAAGCCAAGGAGAGAGCCCTTAAGAGAAACCAAATCTGCCAACACCTTGATCGCAGACTTCTAGCTTTTAGAATTATAAGAACTATATTTCTGTTAAGCTATCTAGTCTATAATATTTTGTTATGGCAGCCCTAGCAAACTACTGGATTCGTTCTGTGATATAAATCCCTTCCATTGATGCAAATGTCAATAGACTATTACATTCACAGAAGTCCTTTATGAGGTTTATTTGGGGAGTGGAGTAGGGGAAAGAGAGGGTGAGATGGTATCACAGAAGTATCAAAACAAACAAACAAAAAAAAAACTATGCTCTTTTTTGTAAGTAAGTAAGTAAGTAAGTTCCAGAGAGAAGGGAGCTGAAAAAGGGATACTGAAATGGAGAGTTCTGTGAGAGCTGGAAAATGGGAACATTGATGACTAGGAAAGTATTACCTTCCTGATCTGCTCTGAGCACCCCTACCTGTGAACACATACCTTACCCCAGCCCTGTGAGAAGGCCTGGAGAGGACAGGGTTTTCATAATCACAGGGCGGTGAGTGAGTGAGCCAAATCTTAGTGAAATCTTAAAGGATATTTGGATATGTTTATTTAGCTGCAGTGGTTAATGATGGAATTAGAAAACAGTTAAATAGAAGACTTGAGGAAATAGCTGAAGGGAGACTAAGCATATCTAAGATATAGTAAGATGACAATTAATGTGATTAATGAATTACACTTATCAATGTTAACAGGAACAAATGGGTGAGAGAGGGAGGAAAAGCTGCCTTTACACCTACTTTTAAGATGACAACTGTAGCAGCATGTAGCTCCATAGCAAGATAAAAAGAAACCTTAATTTGACTAGAATATACATGATCTCATGTCACTCAAATGCACAAACACCCACAAACCATGCACTCATACAGATACGTCTTTTCTCATGTTGTTCCTTCTACATGAAATATTCTTTATTTCTTCTTGTGCATTTTCAAATACTAAATATTTTTAAAACATTTAAGTGCTTTTAATACTAAATACTTTTAAGCATTTAAGTGCTGTCTCCCCTTCCAGCATACCCCAAGGTGGATGAATTGCTCTTACTCCTTTATTCCTATTAGCTTTATAATTCATTTTAGCATTTAATTAATTGAACCTTTTACATATTCATGCTTACAACTAAGTTTTGAAATGTTATTCTTTTTTCATCTTTAATAGCATATAGGAAAATTTATGAATGTAATAGGTACTGAATAAAAATTTTCTGGGTAAAACTTTTGTTTAGAAGCTACCTTGCATGACTTTAAGAAAACAATAATCTAAAATTCAAAACAACTTTTAGTCCAAGGTAAAGATTTCTTTGTATTTTTTCTCATTTAAGTATTAATATCTACATATGTAGAGATGATTTTTCAGCTTTGCACATGAACTCTTCTGTCTTATGTTAGATTACAGACGAGGAAATGGGTACAAGGAATAGGAAAATTCCCCAAATGATACACTATTTAAAGGCAATAGCCCAGTAGTGATTCTAATATTTTGCTTAGATAGTGATGTTCACTATTTCTCTATGAGAAATGCCAGCATTACACAAATGTCAATAATGTTTGCTTGCATACGATTAGGTCCAAACCAACAATTGCTTTATTTATGCCTATTATTTACTATATACAGATCTAAGTAGGATAAAATGAATGATAGCACATGATATGGTCACCCCCAATAAGCCGATAATTAAAGTGAAGAGCTGAGTTATAAACATAGGAAATTTTTAGATTGTTGTACAAGCAAAGATATGTCAATCAATTAGATAATCAATGACAAAATAGTTGGTTACAATGCAGTCACAAAATTTAACTTGACATTATTAAGGCACTCTAATGGCAGAAACTTTCACATATCCAGCAAGAACTCATACAGTTCAATCAAAACAACTTTTAAAGATTGGTCAGAATTTGGTCTGAGCTCTGGGCTGATTGTGAACATTCTAAAATATTGACCTGTTTTGGATTTCCTTTACCACTTATGAATTTGCTCTTGTTCTCTAAGTTACCTGCTTTGGCTTCCTGATTTTTGGCTTAAGACTCTTAGTACCCATCTGGCAAATATATAGAAGATTGTACAATTAATAGTAATAGCAATAGGTACTATTAACTTAGCATATATCATGTGCCAGGCTCTCTGCTATGTGATTTATATTATTCTTATAATTATCTTGAAAAGCAAACATTATTTTTTATACTTGTAGATGAGAAAATCATTTTGCAAATGAGAAAAATGAGGTAAAGGAGTTATGTAACTTTCTCTAGACTACTGAGCTAAGTAAGTGGTGTAAATGGATTCACACCTTGTTCTGTTCAGTTCAGAGGCTGCAGTCTTGGCAAGGCACTTCGTGCAATTTAAAAGATAGAGTGATTACCATTGTCTGGGGAGTAACTAAAAGATTTCATAAGAGAAGTGGCATTAGTGTCACCTTTTGAATGAAGAGTAGCATTTTGACTGGTGAGGTAGATGTAAATCCAGGTAGAGGGAGTATAATGAACAACCAACTATACAATGTAAAGAATGCATTGTAGAAATGATGCAAACTCCAGTCATTCTAGGGATAATGGAGTGAGATAAGACTTGTATAGAAATGTGATATAAATTATTTCTAATCATTTTGTTCTCTTAATTTGTTGCATTATGGAAAGTAATCGAAAGCTTTGAGCAATGAATAACATGGCAATAAGAGGATTACTTTACAATTTTGTATGAGAAAGGTGGTTAGAGATTTTGTGTTTCTCAGCGCTAGTGAGACAGGTATTACACTTCTACTCTTCCTCTCTGGGCAGGGCATCTCTGAAAGAAAGGCAGCAGCCTCAGGAAGGGGTTTATAGATAAAGCTCCCATCTGCCTGAGATAGAGCATCTGGGGGAAGGGGCAGCTGTGGGCGCAGTTTCAGCAGACTTAAACGTTTCTGCCTGCCGTATCTGAAGAAAGCAGCAGATCTCCCAGTACAGTGGTCGAGTTCTGCTAAGGGACAGACTGCCTCCTTAAGTGGGACCCTGACCCCCATGCCTCCTGATGGGGAGACACCTCCCAGCAGGAGTCTACAGACACCTCATAAAAGAGAGCTCTGGCTGGCATCTGGCGGGTGCCTCTCTGGGATGAAGCTTCCAGAGGAAGGAGCAGGCAGCAATCTTGGCTGTTCTGCAGCCTCTGCTGGTGATACCCAGGGAAACAGGGTCTGGAGTGGACCTCCAGCAAACTCCAGCAGAACTGCAGCAGAGGGGCCTGACTGTTAGAAGGAAAACTAACAAACAGAAAGGAATAACATCAACATCAACAAAAAGGACAATCTTGCAAAAACTCCACCCAAAAGTCACCAACAGGAAACACCAAAGGTAGATAATTCCATAAGGATGAGGAAAAACTGGCACAAAAAGGCTGAAAATTCCAAAAACCAGAATGCCTCTTCTCCTCCAAAGGATCACAACTCCTTGCTAGCAAGGGAACAAAACTGGATAGCCAATTAGTTTGAAAAATTGAAAGAAGTAGGCTTTAGAAGGTGGGTGATAACAAACTCCTCTGAGCTAAAGGAGCATGTTTTAACTCAATGTAGGGAAGCCAAGAACCTTAGAGGAATTGTTAACTAAATAACCAGTTTAGAGAAGAACAAATATGACCTGATGGAGCTGAGAAACACAGCACAAGAACTTTGTGAAGGATACGTAAGTATCGAGAGCCAAATTGATCAAGCAGAAGAAGGGATATCAGTGATTGAAGATGAACTCAATGAAATAAAGCATGAAGACAAGATTAGAGAAAAAAGAATGAAAAGGAATAAGCAAAGCCTTCAAGAAATATGGTACTATGTGAAAAGACCAACCTTATGTCTGACTAGTATACCTGAAAGTGACAGGGAGAACGGAATCAAGTTGAAAAACACACTTCAGGATATTATCCAGGAGAACTTCCCCAATATAGCAAGATAGGCCAATATTCAAATTCAGGAAATACAGAGAATACCACAAAGACACTCCTCGAGAAGAGCAACCTCAAGACACATTATCATCAGATTCACCAAGGTTGAAATGAAGGAAAAGATGTTAAGGGCAGCCAGAGAGAAAGGTTGGGTTACCCGCAATGGGA
Source organism: Colobus angolensis palliatus (assembly GCF_000951035.1). Lineage (NCBI taxonomy): Eukaryota > Metazoa > Chordata > Mammalia > Primates > Cercopithecidae > Colobus > Colobus angolensis. Next base: position 3,058,116 of record NW_012123820.1, read on the forward strand.
AGCCCATCAGACTAAAAGCGGATCTATTTGAAGAAACCCTAAAAGCAAGAAAAGAGTGGGGACAAATATCAACATTCTTAAAGAGAAGAATTTTCAACCCAGAATTTCATATCCAGCGAAACTAAGTTTCATTAGCAGAGGAGAAATAATATCCTTTACCAACCAGCAAATGCTGAGAGATTTTGTCACCACCAGGCCTGCCTTATAAGAGCTCCTGAAGGAAGCACTAAGCATGGAAAGGAAAATCCAATACCAGTCACTGCAAAAATACTCCAAATTGTTTTTTAAATACTCCAAATCCTAAAGACCATTGTCACTGTGAAGAAACTACATCAACCAATGGACAAAATAACTAGCTAGCATCATAATGACAGAATCAAATTCACACATAACAATATTAACCTTAAATGTAAGTGTGCTAAATGCCCCAATTAAAAGACATAGACTGGCAAATTGGATAAAGAGTCAAGACCCATTGGTGTGCTGTACTCAGGAGACCCATCTCATGTACAAAGACACACATAGGCTCAACATAAAGTGATGGAGGAATATTTGCCAAGCAAATGGAAAGCAAAAGAAAGCAGGGGTTGCCATCTTTGTTTCTGATAAAACAGACTTTAAATCAACAAAGATAAAAAAAGACAAAGAAGGGCATTACATAATGGTAAAGGGATCAATGCAACAAGAAGAGCTAACTATCCTAAATTTATTTATTTTATTTTATTTTATTTTATTTTTTGGGGGGGTAAATGTTGAGATTTCTTTCTTTACATATGGAGATACAATTGTTATAGAACTATTCCTTAAAAAATCCTTCCTGATTAAATTGCCTTTGTACATTTGTTAGACATCACTTCATATATGTCTATTGTTTTTAAATTGACATACGCCTTTTTTTTTCTTTTTTTTTATTATACTTTAAGTTCTAGGGTACATGTGCATAACGTGCAGGTTTGTTACATATGTATACTTGTG
>NW_012123820.1:3063426-3063935 GCF_000951035.1 Colobus angolensis palliatus
ACTGTCAGGACCCTCAGCTGTAGGTCTGTTGGAGGTTGCTTGAGGTCCACTCCAGACCCTCTTTGCCTGGGTGTCAGCAGCAGAGGCTGCAGAAGATAGAATACTGCTGAGCAGCGAGTGTACCTGTCTGATTCTTGCTTTGGAAGCTTCCTCTCAGCAGTGTGCTCCACTGTGTGAGGTGTGGGGTGTTGGTCTGCCCCTAGTGGGGGATGTCTCCCAGTTAGGGTACTCAAGGGTCAGGGACCCACTTGAGCAAGCAGTCTGTCCGTTCTCAGATCTCAGCCTCCATGTTGGGATATCCACTGCTCTCTTCAAAGCGGTCAGACAGAGTCGTTTGCGTCTGCAGAGGTTTCTGCTGCTTTGTTGTTGTTGTTGTTGTTTAGCTGTGCCCTGTCTCCAGAGGTGGAGTCTACAGAGACTGGCAGGTCTCCTTGAGCTGCTGTGAGCTCCACCCAGTTTGATCTTCCCAGGGCTTTGTTTACCTACTTAAGCCTCAGCAATGGTGGGCG
>NW_012123820.1:3070195-3074092 GCF_000951035.1 Colobus angolensis palliatus
GCCCTGTCTCCAGAGGTGGAGTCTACAGAGACTGGCAGGCCTCCTTGAGCTGCTGTGAGCTCCACCCAGTTTGATCTTCCCAGGGCTTTGTTTACCTACTTAAGCCTCAGCAATGGTGGGCGCCCCTCCCCCAGCCTTGCTGCTGCCTTGCAGTTAGATCACAGACTGCTGTGCTAGCAATGAGGGAGGCTCCGTGGGCGTGGGACCTTCCCGGCCAGGTGTGGGATATAATTTCCTGGTGTGCCCGTTTGCTTAAAGCGCAGTATTGGGGTGGGAGTCACCCGATTTTCCAGTTGTTGTGTGTCTCAGTTCCCCTGGCTAGGAAAAGAGATTCCCTTCCCCCTTGTGCTTCCCAGGTGAGGCGATGCCTCGCCCTGCTTCAGCTCTCACTGGTCGGGCTGCAATAGCTGACCACCACCGATTGTCCGGCACTCCTTAGTGAGATGTACCCAGTACCTCAGTTGAAAATGCAGAAATCACCTGTCTTCTGTGTTGCTCACACTGGGGGCTGGAGACTGGAGCTGTTCCTATTTGGCCATCTTGCTCCGCCCCCTCCTAAATTTATTTGCACCCAATACAGGAGCACCTAGATATATAAAGCACGTTCTTAGAGACCTACAAAGAGAGTTCAACTCCCACACAATAATAGTGGGAGAATTTAACACCTCACTGTCAATAATAGACAGATAAGGGAGACAGAAAATTAACATGGATATTCAGGACTTGAACTCAGCTCTGGACCAAGTGGACTTAATAGACATCAACAGAACTCTCCACCCCAATCAACAAAATATACGTTCTTCTTAGTACCACATAGCACTTATTCTAAAATCGACCACATAATTGGAAGTAAAACACTCCTCAGCAAATGCAAAAGCACGGAAATCATAAAAAACAGTCTCTCAGACCACAGTGCAATCAAATTGGAACTCAGGATTAAGAGACTCACTCAGAAGTGCACAACCACTTGGAAGCTGAACAACCTGCTCCTGAATGACTACTGGGTAAATAACCAAATTAAGGCAGAAGTAAATAAGCCTTTGAAACCAATGAGAACAAATTCACAACATTCCAGAATCTCTGGAACACAGCTGATGCAGTGTTTAGAGAGAAATTTATAGCACTAAATGCCCACAGGAGAAAGTGGGAAAGATCTAAAATTGACACCCTAACATCACACTTAAAACAACTAGAGAAGCAAGAGCAAACACATTCAGAAGCTAGCAGTAAACAAGAAATAACTAAGATCAGAGCAGAACTGAAGGAGATAGAGACGTGAAAAATGCTTCAAAATATCAGTGAATCCAGGAGCTGGCTTTTTGAAAAGATCAACAAAATAAATAGACCACTAACCAGACTAATAAAGAAGAAAAGAGAGAAGAATCAAATAGACACTATAAAAAATGATAAACAGATCACCACTGATCCCACAGAAATACAAACTACCATCAGAGAGTAAAATAAACACCTCTATGCAAATAAACTAGAAAATCTAGAAGAAATGGACAAATTTCTGGACACATAAACCCTCCCAAGACTAAACCAGGAAGAAGTTGAATCCCTGAATAGACCAATAACAAGTTCTGAAATTCAGGCAATAATGAACAGCCTACCAACCAAAAACAGCCTAGGACCAGGCAGATTCACAGCCAGATTCCACCAGAGGTACAAAGAGGAACTGCTACCATTCCTTCTGAAACTCTTCCAAAAAACAGAAAAAGAGGCTCTCCTCCCTAACTCATTTTATGAGGCCAGCATCGTCCTACCAAAACCTGGCAGAGACATAACGAAATAAAGAAAATTTCAGGCCAATATTCCTGATGAACATCAATGCAAAAATCTTAATAAAACACTGGCAAACCGAATCCAGCAACACATTAAAAAGCTTATCCACCATGATCAAGTCGGCTTCATTTCTGGGATGCAAGGCTAGTTCTACATATGCAAATCAATAAACGTAATCAATCACATAAACAGAACCATTGAGAAAACCCACATTATTATCTCAATAGGTGCAGAAAAGGCCTTCGATAAAATTCAACACCCCTTCATCCTAAAAACACTCAATAAACTAGGTATTGATGGAACATATTTCATAATAATAAGCACTCTTTATGACAAACCCACAGCCAGTAACATACTGAATAGGCAAAACCTGGAAGCATTCCCTTTGAAAACTGGCAGAAGACAAGGATACTCCTTCTCACCACTCCTATTCAACATAGTATTGGATTTCTGGCCTGTGCAATCAGGCAAGAGAAAGAAATAAATGGTATTCAAATAGGAAGAGAGGAAGTCAAATTATATCTGTTTGCAGATGATGTGATTGTATATTTAGAAAACCCCATTGTCTCAGCCCAACATCTCCTTAAGCTGATCAGCAACTTCAGCAAAGTGTCAGGATGCAAAAGCAATGTGCAAAAATCACAAGAATTCCTATACACCAATAATAGACAAACAGAGAGTGAAATCATGAGCAAACTCCCATTCACAATTGCTACAAAGAGAATAAAATACCTAGTAATACAACTTACAAGGGATGTGAAGGACCTCTTCAAGGAGAACTACAAACCACTGTTCAAGGAAATAAGAGAGAACACAAACAAATGGAAAAACATTCCATGTTTCTGCATAGAAAGAATCAATATCATAAAAATGGCCATATTGCCCAGAGTAATTTATAGATTCAGTGCTATTCCCATGAAGCTACCATTGACTTTCTTCACAGAATTAGACAAAACTACTTTAAATTTCATATGGAACCAAAAAAGAGCCCATATACCCAAGACAATCCTAAGCTAAAAGAACAAAGCTGGAGGCATCATGCTACCAGACTTCAAACTATACTACAAGGCTACAGTAACAAAAACAACACGATACTGGTATCAAAACAAACATATAGACCAATGGAACAGAACAGAGGCCTCAGAAATAATGCTACACATCTACAGCCATCTGATCTTTGACAAGCCTGACAAAAACAAGCAATGGAGAAAGGATTCCCTATTAAATAAATGGTGCTGGGAAAACTGGATAGCCATATGTAGAAAACTGAAACTGAACCCCTTCCTTACACCTTACACAAAATTAACTCAATATGGATTAAAGATTTTAACATGAGACATAAAACCATAAAAACCCTAGAAGAAAACCTAGGCAATACCATTCAGGACATATGTGTGGGCAAAGACTTCATGACTAAAACACCAAAAGCAATGGCAACAAAAGCCAAAATTGACAAATGGGTTCTGATTAAACTAAAAAGCTTCTGCACAGCAAAAGATACTACCATCAGAGTGAACAGGCAACCTACAGAATGGGAGAAAATTCTTGCAGTCTATCCATCTGACAAAGGGCTAATATCCAGAATCTACAAGGAACTTAAATTTAAAAGAAACAAACAACCCCATCAAAAAGTGAGTGAAGGATATGAACAGATGCTTTTCAAAAGAAGACATTTAGGTGGCCAACAAACATGAATAAAAGCTCATTATCACTGATCATTAGCGAAATGCAAATCAAAACCACAATGAGATACCATCTCACGCCGGTTAGAATGCCAATCATTTAAAAGTCAGGAAACGACAGATGCTGGAGAGGATGTGGAGAAATAGGAATACTTGTACACTGTTGGTGGGAGTGTAAATTAGTTCAACCATTGTAGAAGACATTGTGGCGATTCCTCAAGGATCTAGAACTAGAAACACCGTTTGACCCAGCAATTCCATTACTGGATATATACCCAAAAGATTATAAATCATTCTACTATAAAGACATATGCACACATATGTTTACTGCAGCACTATTCACAATAACAAAGACTTGGAACCAAGCCAAATGCCCATCAATGATAGACTGGATTAAGAAAATGTTGCATATATACACCATGGAATACTA
>NW_012123820.1:3074155-3077351 GCF_000951035.1 Colobus angolensis palliatus
ACATGGATGAAGCTGGAAACCATTATTCTCAGTAAACTATCATAGGAACAGAAAACCAAACATATGTTCTCACTCATAAGTGGTAATGGAACAATGAGAACATATGGGCACAGGGAGAGGAACATCACACACCCGGGCCTGTCAGGGGATGAGGGACAAGGGGAGGGACAGCATTAGGAGAAATACCTAATGTAGATAACGGGTTGATGGGTGCAGCAAACCACCATGGCACATGTATACCTACGTAATAAACCTGCATGTTCTGCACGTGTGTCCCAGAACTTAAAGTATAATTTTAAAAAATAGAGAAGAGGTGGGAATAGGTGAGGCCACAATGATATGCACAAGACTTCAAAGGGAGAATTAGAAGAAAGATGAGAGAGAGAGAGAGAGAAGCAACGGCAACTAGTCCCCCTTCTGGAGATGGTTGCTCACATCAAGATAAATGATAGGAAAAGGCACATAGAGTTTTCTATCTTATAATGTGCTTTTGTATCTCAATGCCTTTTTCCCCTTTCAGAGCATACATTACTCAAAGGCAGGAAATACGTGTGTGCTTGGAGAGAAAATAAAGGGGTTACTAAAAAAAACAAAACCCAAAAAAGTTCTACTTTTAGAGAATAAATAAAATTGGCATTTATTTTCCAATTAAAAGGAACAGTTGGATAAGCATGTAGAACTTTATACCCAGAGATCAGAAGACAAAAGAGGGGTAGAGAGAGATTTGGATCATCCATAGTTGACTGCCACATAAAAGTTGACAGGTTTGCCTGGCACATAGACTCCAATGTGAGTGGGACTCCAGAGTTGTGCGCTGGAGTTCAAACCCACACAGGGGCTGCATGCCCAAAGAGAGGTGGTTCTATTGCAGGCATTAGGTGAGGGAGTACAGAGAAAGAACTTTGAGAAATGCCCAAATGTAGTGGGTAAAAGGAAAAGAAAGATAAACCAGCAAGGGAAAGAGGGAGAGTCACAAGCTGGTTGAGAATAGCACAGTTGCCATAGCTCATGTCTCTTTCTCTGCATGATGTCCAAAAACAGTCTTCAAGATTCAGTCTTTCAAAGTGAAAATAGTCTGTGGCTCTTCCTTCACAATGTAACTTCTCTCTTGCTATGTATCTCTGTCTTTCTCTCTGTGTGTATATGTGTGTGTGTCTGTGTGTGTGTCTTTCTGTATAAGTGTCCTTCTTTCTCTCATACATGCACATATGTATACATTAGCATTTGACAACTTCTATGCTAATTTCATTGTCAGATCAAATTAGTTCATTAGAGTTAAATGATCTTTGATAAAGCATTATTTACCCACAGCACTGGTTCCTCTTACTTAAATTGATGCTAGTTAGGAAAAACTTAATTACCTTTCTCATTCTATATAGAACATTTTAATTTTAAAGCCTGATTCTCCTCTGAGAAATCATACTTCACCTTAGAAATTTTGTAAGAGGAATACTTTGTGGCCATTCAATAGCCATTTCTACCTGCATTATCTCTGTAAAGGAATATAGGTGTTTAAAATTGTTATCCTTGTTTTAAAGTTTCAAGCCATCATATCAACTTTTGATCATCATCATCTGAAACACTTTTTCTAAAGTCTTTGGTCGAAAAGTTGTATTTCAAAAACTACATCTTTGGGGACATTTTCTTTCCAAAAGAATAATTAGTTCCTAAGAAATGACACAGTTACACATTGTCAATGTAATTAAGTGTGCTGTTGCCAAACTCAGACAAGCCTACATTTCTGTCATCCTGCCTCATGCCAGAGCCAACATATTTTTTGCTTATTATTTTATAATCACCACTTAGAGAAGCTCAACAAAGCTTCTTGAATCCTAGGAAAACCATAAAATAAGACTGGCTACAATCCTGGCAATGCCTCAATATCAAAACATGGTAATTTAGTCCACCCCTACCACTTGTCTTTTGTAGCAATGTGTCAATTACATAGGAATTATTCTGCTTTCTAAAATCATCAGAAGAGGGTTTTCCACGACTTTGTCCTGTAATCAATGGAAATGCATGATAACGTGGATCATCAAAAGTGAAAAACAATTTTAATCGGCCTCTTCTTTTTTAGGCAAATGGTGAATAAATTTGATTTATTTTATTTTTCCTTGGCTTCTCTTTACCCATTTTAACCATCTCTGTCATGGAGTTGGATAGCTAATATTTTTAGCGGTACATAACAGTGTTTCTTTCCTTCATTACCACTCTTCTAGTATCAGACCTCACCTTCAGGTTTGGATTGGATGGGAACAGGGGTATTTACAGGGCTCAGACTTGACCTAGCATAGTGATGCCAACTCCCTGGACACAGTGTTTGCTCTGGGATGGGAGCTAGATCCAAGTATGTCGGGTTGTCAGACAACATACAGGATTCCCACTTAATTTTAAATTTCAGATAAACATGAATAGGGGTCTAGGATATATTTTTCACCTCTGTTGAAACCTTCTCAAATAACATGTGGGATGTATTCATACTGATACAATTTATACTTAAGCACTATTTGTTCTTTATTTGAAAATCAATTTTAACTGGGTGTCCTTTATTTTTGTTTGCTAAATCTGACAACACTGTAAGTTGGACCAGAGACTTCTTTTGTTTTGTTTGCTTATTTTATATGAACACAAGAGAAATAATTTCTGTTAGGATGTACAGGACAGGATTACATTGCAGCCCATCTGATAGCCACTTTCCCTGATGAGTAAGAGGAAAAGTTAGCCAAGTAAAGGGGCGCAAACACCTGAGGTGGCAGAAAGATAAGTCTTCTGAATTCCAGCTCCTATCTGTAGGCTCTGGTACTGCAGCTCTTCCTTTTTATATTATGCACCATTCCAGCATCTTTCTCAGTTATGGCAGCCAGTAGATTACTTTTATTTGTATAAGCAAGTGGGAGTGTGACCTGTCACTCATGCGACACTCTCCTCCTTCCCCTGGTGTCCTCCAGCATTTCTGCTTGCCCTCCATGCAGCAGCACACACTCAGACCTCCCCTCCCACACAAGCTGCCCCACCCTGCATAGCACACTGTTTTCCTGCAAGAGGACCTTAAAAATTCTTGTTGAAGTAATCAGTGGATAGAGTCACAGGAAATAGGGAGTAACTGCAATACCTTGATTAAAGTATGATATGTTGCTGGGCGTGGTGGCTCTCACCTGTAATCCCAGCACTTTGGGAAGCTGAGGCGGGCAGATCA
>NW_012123820.1:3077434-3104008 GCF_000951035.1 Colobus angolensis palliatus
GGGCGCCTGTAGTCCCAGCTACTCAGGAGGCTGAGGCAGGAGAATGGCATGAACCCAGGAGGAGGAACTTGCGGTGAGCCGAGATCGTGCCACTGCACTCCAGCCTGGGTGACAGAGCGAGACTCCACCTCAAAAAAAAAAAAAAAAAAAGGAATGATATGTAAAAACAAAGTTTTTAGGAGGACGAATCTGCCAACAACAATTTCTCATGTTTCAATCGGAAACTTTTTTTCTTTCCAGTGTTAGAATAATATCTGGAGGGGGGACAGCTTGTCTGTTTTCTAATTTCAAAAATGAATAATTCCTTTAAAAGCTTTAGATTTTGGTGCTTTTGTCATCTTGCTACAGGGCTCTGGACCCTTGGCCAGTGGCCAGCTTTAGAAATGGTCATTTAGGAAGCAAGGCTTCCCCAGAGAATGCATGTGCTGAGTTGCTGTCATGTTTGCTGGTGGACAGTTGGTCCCTTGTGTCCCCAACACCACAAAGGCTTTCACGGACAGAGTCTTTCACGGGTAAGAGAAAAAGCTGGGACACATTTTTAAAAAACTTAGTACATGTAAAAGTGATGTACTTTATAAGAAAAATGTTCTTTATTCATTTTGGAAAAAAAGTAGAGTCCAAATTTACCAAAGTATAAACACACTGAGAGATAAAAGCTGTGGAGATATAAAAAAGAGAAAAACAGGCACTTTGCTTCATGCATATATCAAGAAATTTTAAAAATCAAAGACAAACTAAAATTGTCAGTAGGGGTCCTGCAGGCAAAAAAGATGTCATCTAGAAAGAAGTCTTAAGGAGGGAGTGAAAAAGTAAAGATGGACGAGAAAAGTATAAGTAAATACTGTGTATCTTCCTTTAGGTTTTGAGCACCTTTTGGATTAACTGCCAAAAGAAATCCTTCAAAAGGAAGTGGGTATGTACTGTCAGGCCTGGCTTATGGGCTTCCCTGCCTTTATAGAAATCACGTCAATTAGTTTCAGCTTCATGGAACATTAGTCATAAAGGTGTGAAAGCCGTGGTCTAATCTAACCACGGGTGGCTTAATGGACTCATTTTAAACACTTTACTGTCCCTTTCTCAAGAAAATAGGAGGCACAATGAAATAAATTGCTAGGCTAAAGCCAAATTATCAGGAATCCTGATATTCAACATAGTTAACCCATAGGGTGGATGTAGAATCTGCAGCAAAGGCCCGGATCAGGAGCTAAGTCTCAGATAGGCCTGGATAGATTAGAGAAATCAATCATCTGGGCCAGAGACTTCAATACTGTGAAATAAATAATTGACCTTTACAGCTAATATACAGACCAGTACCCGCTACTTGGAATTCTGACAAAGAGAATAAAGTAATGTAAACCAGATTGACCTCTATAGTTTGTCCTGAGCAGAGCCTAACAAAGTCCAACTTGTTTTGTTTACCTGCTTTATCTCCCATGTTGAGTAAGAATATTGTGGTCAAGATGGAAGCAGGTGGTAGGGGTCTAGCCTGAAGGGGAGAGTAGAGCAGGAAATGGGGGAGGTAAGGATAAGAATTTGTTGAATGCTTTTCAGGAGGATGAAGGAGTACATCAGACAATAATATATCGTCTTTGTTACCTTTTCTTTTTACACAGTGTTACAGACTTCAAAGAGATTCTATATTCCAAATCTTCACAAGATTTCTCACAAGAATATTCTTATGAAGCAAGGTACATACAATGTAAACGAGACTCAAGAGATTAAGTGACATGCTCAAAGTCATCTGAATAATAAATAGCACAGCCTGGATAGGCTCTAACGCAGAGCATCCTGAGTGATTTTCCCAGGAATCTTTTCATTTTTATGTCTATTTAATTCTGATGCCACATTCATGTGGAGACATATGATATGGACTTCCATTTACTACATATAAATAAAGAGTAATATGAAGATGGGATAAGGGAATGTCCAGAATGCCACAATCAAACTAGCATCAATAATGGCAATTATCCAGATGACTGGGGAGAACACCAGGACCTTAGAAATGATATTTTAGATGTTACCAAGCAAGACCATCTAAAGTAAGCCTTCACAGAGTTCCAGAATCAAAGAAAACAGATGAAAAGGCATGAAAACATGAACACTCTAATAACAGTTAAAGTAAATGGGATTGCTTTTGGCAAGGCCTATGAACTATATCTGATTGGAGAGAAAAATAAAACAGTGGGTGAGGTGGTGCATCCATTCTACGGATATATCTTTTAATAGGGAAGGCAGTTATAGACAAGGTGATTATCCCTTGATTTCCATGATTTTAATTTTGTGACATAATGTGTATTCATTTATATTTTCTACTGCCTATGAGTCCGTACATAATTAATGGTCAAATTTTTGAAAATATAAAGATTTTTACTTACAAAATTTATCATTCAAGGTTGGGATGCATACACTTTTGGCAAGAAAAGAGCAACAAATTTGTTAGAAAGTAGTTTTAATTGGGATCCTTTAAAGGAACCTTGTAGGATCGTGTTACTTGACACATAGGGAGAATACTGCTCTAGCTTGTGGCTTCAGTGATACATTTTTTATGGACTGGTTGCCAATGATTCTCATTCACGAAATGTATAGGGAAGTCTGTTGGACACTTCTTATCCTCTCTCTCTCTTTTACCTGATTTGAAGCACAAACAGTCATTTTGGAATTAGGAGGAAAAGGACAAGTGAACTTTTGACTTAATCTTAACATTGCTGAGCTCCTGAGCTAATGAAAGCAACAAGTTCTTACTTTCAGATTTTGCTTCTGTGACTAAACAAAAAAGACTCCATTTTTAAAATTACTTTTTAAAAATACCTAATCAGATATTTTATTAATTGAAACCAAAGGCATTTCTAACTGCACCGTAACTCCCTGTCTTGTTTTCTCTTTCAGCTTTGTGTCAGTCTTTCTGTTGTGGAGCCTTTTTTTTTTTTTTCAGTCTTTTTGTCTGCCTAGCATTTGAGTCCCCTTTCTATGTGAGGTTAATCTTAATCTTGGTGGGAGAAAGAGCAAACTTTAAACTTTAGAAACATTAACTATATAAACTATAAAAACTAAAAATGCCAGATATGTTCTCATCCTGATTCGAAGCTAGGGTTTGGGCAAATACTTCGGGCTCTCTATATTGGATGCACTCATACCAGTTTTTGAGTAGGAAGTTAGTGACACCAAAAAACATGGAAAGTGACTCATTCTCTGATAAAGGAAGTGGTTACAGCACAATTGCGTTCTTGATGTATCAGTGACAACAGTTTCTAGGACACTCAGTGTTCTAGTTTTGTGGGGGCAGAAGTAGTTTCCTCACCAGCCCAGTTTTGCAGCCTTGTCAATTGGGGCATTGTTTTAAGATTCATTGTTCTGAGCAAGATGGTTCCGCTCTCCTGGTGATTCAGAGAGCTACCAGTTAGTTTTTAAAATAAAGTCTTTTTTATCCTCCTGTTTCTTCAGTCATGATTGATTTATTTTGCTTGATGTATTGTCTATCTCTTAGGCCAAAAGAATAGAGGCCAGAGAAGAGGAGCCTGGCTGGTAGAAACATCTCGCCTTTTCTGCTTGGGTATGCTGTCACCTTTTACAAATGAATAAGCACGTTAATAAGCTGACAAGAGAAAGAGAGAGGAAGAAAACACTGAAAAAAATAAAAATAGGTCGGACTCTGTGGCTCACGCCTGTAATCCCAGCACTTTGGGAGGCTGAGGCAGGTGGATCACAAGGTCAGGGGTTTGAGACCAGCCTGGCCAATATGGCAAAACCCCGTCTCAATTAAAAATACCCAAAAAATTAGCTGGGTGTAGTGGCAGGTGCCTGTAGTCCCAGATAGTCAGGAGGCTGAGGCAGGAGAATTGCTTGAACCCAGGAGGTGGAGCTTGCAGTGAGTTGAGATTGCGCCACTGCACTCCAGCCTGTGCAACAGAGCTAGACGGTCAAAAAAAAAAAAAAAAAAAAAAAAAAAAAGGAATCATAGCATTTATGGCAATCATGGCATTTATGGCTTTAAGGATCTGTGTAAAAAACTATTGGTAACACTTTAGGATATGTTTAATGATATCAATTGATATGTCTCTGTCGTTCATTCGTATATCCTTCCTTCATTAGGTAGCCAGGCTCTGTGCTTCTTTGTCTCAGGATGTTTTGAGTTTGAAAAAAACTGAAGTTTTACTTCCAACCTAGGTTTTCATTTTCTAAGTCCATACCTTTTGATAAAATTGTGCTTGATTCCCTTGAAAGAGAGGGGAGAGAGAATGCCTCCTGAGTAAAATAAAAGAAAAGGAATTACTTTTATTCATAGTGAAGAGTTTCCTTACACCCAGTTTCCTTACTCCTAGATCTGGAGATCTGTGATATCTCCACACAGGAGTGCAAGGACACAGAACCACTGTAGGGATCCCTCAAAGGCCACAGCCGGGCCCTGCTCACTATCAGTGCTGTGCGGAGGAAGTAAGACTTCAAGAGGAATGTTGGTGGCTTTCAGGCTTGCCAAAGTTTGCTCCATCCTCAGTGTGGTACACAGAAGCATCAGTCAGGAAGAAGGCTGGATTTGGAGGGACCCTGTGGAACTGATTCCAGTGTCTAGGCAGTAAACACTGGACACATGACCAATGACCAAGGAGCCACCTTATGTCATTGTGCTACCTAAGACCTTCACATGCTTCATTACCCTGGTAGCAGAGGGTCCCCAAGAATTGCTGAGATAGATTTTTGACTATCTTGGCAAGAAGTGGACAAGAAGTAAGTATTAAGTCCATTTACAGAAAATAAAGAAATGCATTATTATATTAGTTTGTTAGGGCTGTCATAACAAAGTACATAGACCCTATGGGTTAAACAACAGATATTTATTTTCTCAAAAATATGGTGGTTAGAAGTCCAAGTCAAGGTGTCAGTAGGTTGATTTCTCCTGAGGCCTTTCTTGTCTGGTCTTCTCCCTGTGTGTTTACTGTGTGTGCATGGTCTTTGTGTGTCTGTGTCCTAATCTCCATGTGTTAATAAGTACACCACTCATATTGGATTATGGCTCCCCATATGACCTAATTTTTCCTAATTTACCTTTTTAAAGACCCTGTCTCTATATACTATCACACTGTCAGGGACTGTACAGCTACTAATCGGTAGCTGTATTAGTCAGGGTTCTCTGGAAGGACAGAACCAATAGGATACATGTATATATAAAGGGAAGTTTACTAAGGAGTATTGAGTCACAGGATGACAAGGTGAGGTCCCACAATAGGCTGTCCGGAAGCTGAGGAGCAAGGAAGCCAGTCCAAGTCCCAAAGCTGAAGAACTTGTAGCCCAATGTTCGAGGGCAAGAAGCAGCCATCACAGGAGAAAGATGTAGGCTGGGAGGATAAGCCGGTCTAGGCTTTTTTTTTTTTTTTTTTTTTTTTTTTACTTAATTCTGCCTGCCTTTATTCTGGCCGCAGTGGCAGCGGATTAGATAGATTGTGCCCACCAGGATTGAGGGTGGGTCTCCTTTCCCAGTCCACTGACTCGAATGTTCATTTCCTTTGGCAACACTCTCATAGACACACCCACAATGGTACTTTGCATTCTTCAATCCAATCAAGTTTACACTCAATGTTAATCATCACAGTAGCCATTGGTAATGCTAAAATTGGCTGGCTAGGCATCAGAGGTGAGATAAAACTCTTGAAATTATCTTATTATTACTATTTTTTTGTGTGTGACGGAGTCTCGCTCTGTCACCCAGGCTGGAGTGCAATGGCGCAATCTTGGCTCACTGCAACCTCCGCCTCCTGGGTTCAAGTGATTCTTCTGCCTCAGCCTCCCAAGTAGCTGGGACTACAGGCACATGCCACCATGTTCGGCTAATTTTTGTATTTTTAGTAGAGATAAGGTTTCACCATACTGGCCAGCCTGGTCTCGAACTCCTGACCTTGTGATCCACCCGCCTCAGCCTCCCAAAGTGCTGGGATTACAGATGTGAGCCACCACGCCCGGCCAAAATTATCTTCTTTTTTTATTGTAGGGTACAGATATTTGGGTCTCTGGTTTCTATGTTATAGATAAAATCATAGTATAGAAATGCTGCGAGTCTACAGCCTTATTATTATTTTTTTTTAATTTAATGGGCCTAGATTTGGCTCTGCAATAAGAAATATTGCCAAACCTAAATCATTAAGGGTGCAATCTCCCTGGGCATTTAAAGTCTTATTTTTCAGTCTTAGGATCCATCCTCCTTGTTCAGTTTATTTGGTTGTTTTTTCATACTCTTCAGGTTTTGAGTGACTTTATTGGGAATTATGCGAGTCAGGGTCTACAAGATATTGATCTAGGACTTATTTCCTTTCTCTAATCATTTCAGGTCAAAGCTCCATTCCACTCTCTGGCTTCCATGGAGGAAGGGCTGAACTGTGCCAAGTTATTTTGAGGTTTGGGACAAAGAATTGAACACAGTGGTGAGTTGTTTTGAAATGAGAGACTGAGCCGAGGATATGTTCACTTAGTGAGAGGTCGCGTCTTCTGCAAAATAAAAAAGCAATCAGATCTCTCTCAATAAAATTGGTTGTTATGTGAAGGCACTATAAAGTATAAATAATATGCAAATTATATTTATTGTTGCTATTGTTATTCTACTTCTGTGGTGTAACCCAATAGTAGCAGATGCTAGTCACTTTATAAAAACTGGGACTAAAAATCAAGAACTACAGTTGACCTTTGAACAATATAGGTTTGAACTGCATGGGTCTACCTGTAATCAGATTTTAAAAAAAATACAACTGGGCTTCTGTATTGGCTGGTTTGCCACCCACTACCAAACAAATGCATGGAAAATACAGTGTTAGCAAGATGTGAAACCTGCATATACGGAGGGCCAGGGGGATGACTTTTCGTATCTGCAGGTTCTGCAGGGTTGACTGTGGGACTTGAATATGCACCCGCTTTGGTGTTTGTGGGCAGTCCTGGAACCAATACCCCGCAGATACCAAGGGATGACAATATTTATTTTGAAATAATAATACAAAAACATTTAACAAAATGATTATGGCAATTCATCTTAATCCTGGCTTCATAGTAGAATTGCTGGGAGGCTTCTACATAGTAATGTCTGACTCTATCAAGATTAATTATATCAGTAGCCCTTGAGGTAAGGCCCGAGTATTACTAGTTTTTGAAACTTTCCAGGTGATTCTAACATAAATCAAGGATTGAGAATCAGTGAGCTATAGGAGGAGCTATCAGGCTTAGTTAGCTACCAGCTGCATGTAATTAAAACTCCTGAGTAAGAGTGGATTAAATAAAATAAATGTTTTTTTCTCTTACTTAAAAGAAATCTGGAGGGAGACACTGCAGGACTGGTGTGGTGGCTCTGTGCTACTATCAGGAACCCACGCCCATGCCACCTCTTCCTCAGCATGTGACTTTCATTCACAAGATCACCTCATAGCAAGATTTGTTATGTATGTAACCGTTATTTATTGGGTACCTACCCTATCACTGGAACTGTTCTAGGTTCTAATTGCATTTAGATAGTGTAGCCACAAAATACCTTGCTGAAAAGGTGATGTTTGAGTAAAAAACTAAAGGAGGTTTAGGAGCAAGCCATGCAGATATCTGCGGTAAGTATTTCACACAGAGCAAAGAAACCTAAGTCCCTGAGGTAGCAATGAGCCTGCTGTATTTGCAGAAAAGCAAAGAAGCCAACGTGGCTAGCACTAAATGAGTACAGTGTTAAGCAGAAGGGACATGAGACAGATGGGAGAGGGGGACATACTGAGTAAGCTTTCTAGGCTCTGAAAAGACTTTCAATTCATTTCGCCCCTGAGAGTACAAGGTGGGTAGGGTGTTAAACAGAGAAGAGACATGATCTGACTTATGCTTTAGTTTCATTAGGATTATTTTGGCTGCTGTGTTAGAGAATAAACCAACTAATGGACCAGGTAAAAGCCTAAAGACAAGTCAGAAGGCTATTGTAATTATCAGGGTGAGAGATGCTGGTGGTTCCGACCAGGATGGTAGCTGCAAAGGTGATGAGAAGTGTACTGATTCCAGATTTAATTTGAAGATAGAACCAATACTGTTTGTAAACATAATGAGTGTGGCACGAAAGCAAAAGAGAGGAGTCGGAATGGTTTCAAAGGTTTTGTGCTGATAAACTGGAAGAATGTTGCCATTTACTGAGATGGGGAAGACTGCAAGAGGAGAAGATTTGGATTGAGACCAAGAGTTCATTTTAACTTAATGTGTTAAGTTAAAATGCCTATTAGACATTTGTGTCAGTTATCAATTTATTGCCTCTCAGCTCCAATGTATGCTCTGTGATAAATAATAGCATTGCTTTAAGCATTTCTCCTTTAAAGTGAGCACAGTGATAAAATTTCTCAGTAGACAGTGCTGGGGGGCATTGCAAGGAGACTTTCCTGCCGTTTCTGTCAGAGGCTAGGCATTGGCAGCGTGGGTGTGAACACATCCAGTGAATCCTCCTTTGTCCTAGGATCAAGACCTGGTCCCTCTGTGTCCTTGCAGCCTCAGCCTGGCTGGTGATAACATTTTTACTTTTTTGTTTTTTTTCTTTGCAGCCCCATTAACATGGAAACCAGAGTCCCTACATTCTGTGAGGGCCTTCTTCCTCTGCTTGTGCCCCAGTTCCCTCTGTAAACCACTGGTTAATGATCACCTTTTCACATCAGCACTCCAGAGAGGGGCCCATTGCTTTCCCAGCAACTACAGACTGGCCTTCTTTATTATCCAATAGTTTGAACTGTAACCGCTCCAGTAAAATTTGAATTTCTTCCAAGTTTTTTGCTTGAGTATCCTCCCTCAGTCCTAGGGTACCACATGTTTGCTCTTTTATAATAGTTAATAATTCTTTATTTTACACTTCCCTGTTTAACCTACTATATGGTTTCTATCTGCTAGTTAGACACAGGCTACTATAACCCCCAGCTGAAGATGACGTGTAGGCAGTTGGACATATAAGCTTGGAGTTCACAGGATAGATTCTTGGTGCGAATACACATTTGGAACCAATATTGTATAAATGTGGACGAAAAGCATGAGACTGAATTGGTTCTTAAAGGAAGTGCATTTAGAGAGAAAAGAGAAGAGATACAAGACTAAACCTTGTTCTAAAATTTGCAGGAAGAAGAAATAAGGAGAATGTAGCAAAGGGGCTTGAGAAGCAGTCTTAAGAAATAGAGAAAGACAGGAAAGTATTTAAAGGAGGATAATGTAGTCAATTATGTTAAATGAAACTGATTGGTCAATTTATAAAATGGTGGAGAATTTGCCATTGGATTGGGCAGTGTAAAGGTATTTGGTTTCAGCAGTTTCACTGGGGAAGAGGGAATTAAATTCTAATAGATGTGGGTTCCTGAAAGAATGAGACAACAAAATATAGACAGTTTGTATAGATTCTTTTAAGAAGCTTTGCTATGAAAAAAAAAAAAAGAAATGTGGGTTAATGGATAGAGGACAGTGTAAAGTTAGTTAAGGGATGAATTTTGTCTTTTTAAGTGATAAAAGGAAAAACAGTGTTTTTTTTGTTTATTTGTTGGTTTGTTTTTTTTGCCAATGGGAAAGTTCCAGTAGGAAAAAAAAAATTGTTGATGAAGAAGAGAGAGGAAGTAATTCTTGGAATACTGGAGCAATGTCTTTGAAAAGAACGGAGGAGATGGGATCTTGTATACAGGTGGTGGGGTTTATCCATAGTCACAGGAAAGAAGACAAAATACCTGGGGGATACCAAATGCTACTATATAAGTCGATATGGTGATGGAAACATGTAGAAGAATTCTTTTGATTAAATCCATTTTTTCCATATAAGAAGTAACATTATCAGCTAAGACTAAAGGTGTGGGAGGAGGGGTTCCAGGCTTGAGAAGACAGAAGTTATACTTAACTTCTTGTATATGTCTTGAGAAGACATAGTTTACAAAGAGTGGAAGAATAAATTAACTAAAGAAAGATACAATTTGCAAGTGACTTTATGAGTCAGTAGTCATGATGAAGTTAGAGGGAAGATGGCAGAG
Source organism: Colobus angolensis palliatus (assembly GCF_000951035.1). Lineage (NCBI taxonomy): Eukaryota > Metazoa > Chordata > Mammalia > Primates > Cercopithecidae > Colobus > Colobus angolensis. The sequence continues at coordinate 3,087,418 of NW_012123820.1, forward strand.
CAAGAAGCACCAGAAATACATCTCCACACATAAACAACTATTGCACTGACAGAATCTGTCTGATGTAGTTATTTTGGAACTCTAGAGTCTATTGAAGGCTTCCAACCTCCAGGAGAAGGCTTGGAAGGTAAATTGTGGTTACTTTCAGTCACTTTTATCTTTTGGCCCAGTAGTCGCTACCTTTTCCCTAACTCCTGGCCCCATAGCAGACAGCCTGTACACAGATACCTGGAGCAGTTTTTGGGAGGCAGTGTGGGTGATAAGGACTCTCTGTCCACTAAATACTGAAGGTTTGTTCTCTGACTGCTGATTGCTGCTATGGTAGTGAAGATGCAGACACAGAGGCACGGAGCCATTACTGCCTTCCTTTTGCAATCCTGTCCCCTTCCAGCTGTGGTGACTTCCAGGGAATTTAAAGTATTATCTCTGCTTCATTTTTCTCCTTTCCCCCTTTGTGGTGCCAGATGTTTAATCACTGAAATAAATATTCAAAAGAAACCACATATACAGGGGAATTTAGAAAGTGACTATGCATACCAAAGGAAAGTACAGACTCAGGAAAGACCTGAGAAGATCTTAAATCCATGCCTTGGGCTGATTACCAGCACGTGAATACTCTGCAACAGTAAGAAACAAAACAAAACAAAACAAAATAAATCAGCAAACCTTGAGGAAGGAGAAGGACCTGAGAAGGATCTACAAATTTACCACATTATAAGATTTGAAAGTCCAGTATTCAATGACAAAAAAATCACGTCATATGAAAAGATAAGAAGGCATTACCCATTCAAAGGAAATGAACTTAATAAACAGAGCCCGTTTCTGAGACAGATCATATGGCAGACTAACTAGGCAAAGACTTTAAAAGAACTGTATTAAAGGTGCTCAAAGAGCAAAAACGAGATGACAAAGTCAAGAGAAAATAATGCAACTAGAATGGAAATATTAATAAAGAGATTGAAAAGTAACCAAAAAGAAATTCTGGAACTGAAAATTACAATAACTGAACTGGAAAACTTATTAGAGCTATGGAAAAGCAGATATAAGCAGGCAGAAGAAAGAATTATGAACTTAAAAACAGGACAATCAAAAGGTCTGAGGTACAGAATGAACAAAAAAGTTTGAAGAAAAGTGAATAGAGTCTAAGTGATTTTGTGTACACCATTAAATAGTCCGACATCTGCATTGTGGGAGTCTCAGAAGAAGAAAGAGAGACAGAGGAAGAGAATATTTGAAAAAGCAATGTTGAAAAACTTCCCAACTTTGAGAAAAGATACGTATACAAACATCCAAGAAACCCAACGGACTCCAAGCAGAATAAATTCAAAGAGACCCACATTGAAGCACCTTTAAATCAAATATTGAAAGCCAAAGAGAAAGACAGAATCTTGAAAGTCGCAATGGAGAAGCAACTTTCTACAGGTAAGGGGTGACTGGTGAGAATATCAATAGATCCTCGTCAGAAACTTTGGAGGCTAGAAGGCAATGAGTTGGTATATTTAAAGTGCTGAAGAAAAGAAACAAAACAAAACAAAACAAAAAACCTGTCAACCAAGATTCCTACATCTGGCAAAACTGTCTTCAAAATTAAGAAAAAAAATTAGAACATTACCAGAAAAAGCAAAAGCTGAGTCAGTTTATTACCACTAACAACTAGACTAGGATGAAATGCTAGTTACCACTAGACTAAGATGAAATGCTAAATTAAGCCCTGTTTCCATTTGAAATGAAAGGACACTAGATAGTAACTCAGATATGTATGTATCAATAAATACCTCTGGTAAAAGTATTTACATGGATAATTATATAAGCTAGTATTATTGTAACTTTGGTTTGTAACTCCACTTTTTTTCCTATACCATTTAAGACAATAGAAACCAATGTTTAGTCTATGTTTCTGGACACACAATGCATAAAAGTGTAATTTTATTACATTGGTAACTGAAAAGGGGTAGAAATAAAATAATATAGTACTAGAGTTTTTGTATGTTATTAAAATTAAGCTGGTATAGATTCAAATTAGAGAGCTATAACTTTAAGACATGAAATATTATTCTCATGTTAACCACAAGTACAGAAAGTAGAATGGTTGTTTCCAGGGGCTGCAGATAAAGGGATTGGAGAGTTATTTTTTAACGGATACAGAGTTTTAGTTTTGTAAGTTAAATAAAGTTCTAGAGATGGATACTACTAATGGTTGTACCACAGGGTGATTTTACTTAATGCCATTGAAATGTACCCTGAAAAAATGGTTAAGATAGTAAATCTTATAATGCGTATATTTTCTGACAATTGAAAAATTAGGGTGAGTGCAGTGGCTCAAGCCTGTAATCCTAGGCCTTCAGGAGGCCAAGGTAGGAAGATCTCTTGAGGTCAGGAGTTTGAGACCAACCTCGATAGCATAGCAAGACATCGTCTCTTAAAAAAAAAACAAAAAACAAATGTCCATCAGTGACAGACTGGATTAAGAAAATGTGGCACATATACACCATGGAATACTATGCAGCCATAAAAAAGGATGAGTTCATGTCCTTTGTAGGGATGTGGATGCAACTGGAAACCATCATTCTCAGCAAACTATTGCAAGAATAGAAAACCAAACACCGCGTGTTCTCACTCACAGGTGGGAATTGAACAATGAGATCACTTGGACACAGAAGGGGAACATCACACACCGGGGTCTATTGTGGGGTGGGGGGAAGGGGGTAGGGATAACATTAGGAGATATACCTAATGTAAATGACAAGTTAATGGGTGCAGCACACCAACATGGCACATGTATACGTATGTAACAAACCTGCACATTGTGCACATGTACCCTAGAACTTAAAGTATAATAAATAAATAAATAAATACATAAATAAATAAATTTAAAAAACAGTTAAAAGTCGAATTTAAGATGAGAACATTCATTATGGTTTTGTGTCTATATTCCATTTTAGTTGTGTGGTTATAGATAAACAGCAAAATAAATGTGAGTTTCCCAAGATTTTAAGACAATTAGGTAATGTGAAAAGAGGATCAAGAAACAAAGAATACACAAAGCAATTAATTTAGTGATTGATTGTGAAATGCAAGCTGATTGCTAAAACTCTCACTGACCAAGTTTGTAACAGAAGGGAGCAGAGGACAGCAAAACAGTGCTGACTAGTCAACTTCTTTTAAAAAGCCCTCTGGGAAGTCCCCAAAACTTACATTTCAGTGGCCAGATTAGTCCTGTGGCAATACATAGCTTATAGGGATTCTGGAAAATCTAATCTTTCATTTTAAGGAGCAATACTTTCTTCTAAAACCATGTTATTTGCTAGGGAAGAAGGAGAGAGTGCACACAGAAAGCAACTAGTCTCTGTCACAGTATGAAACAATGTCTTGCCTAATGAGTATCTTTAAAGGAGGAGAGAAGAAGTTGATTTAGCCTGTGGTTGGGATGGGGAGTAAGGTGGGATGTTCTCCTTTAATTAGAGGTAGGCACAAAGCCATTTAGGCAAAAATATGAGTCAGACAACAGTATGCTTTTTTGCTCATCCATATATCTCTCTTCATCTTCTTCCTCAAGTGCGTACCTTTCAAGTCATAAGACTGATGTACTTTCATCCCTTTACTTACAGAAACTTATTTCAGGAAAGGATGTGATAAACCTAATTTCATTAAATGGTTCAAATGACTGATAAAGTACAGAGTCATTCATTCAATGGTAGAAACATTTCTAAAGGGGATAGAGCTTGAAGCTAACAGGTACAACATCTTGTTGGAGTGGGTTCCTAGCTTAGGAAGTGAAAATAATTTAAAGAGATTGGGTACTTCCCAGCACCTCCCTAATGACACTACCTTGGCTATCCCCTATCTAAGTGCTCCTAAGGGTATCACTGGCCAGAGCTTCATGATTCAATCTGTCAGACTGTCAATCTGGCAACAGTTATTACATTCAGTCTGAGACGAAACAAAAGGAGCATTTTGCAATTGAATTGAATAAAGGTTAATAGCATAAAAGATGCAGAAATCACCACCACATAGCTGTGGGGACTCAGACTTTTTACCACTTAATCAGTGAATGCTGGGAAGTTGAGTTAACCTCATGGCATCTAGTAGAATTGGCCTAGTACAGACAGAAGCACATTTCTTTCACTGCTCACTAAAAAGTCAAATAGAATTGACTGATTATTTGCCACATGCTACCAAGAGATAGTGCATGTGATAGACTACAGAATAGGAATGCTGCTTAACATGAATTTTATTACATCTCAGCACCTGCTCCAGCCAACAGTCATTACTATCTATGGGAGGGTGTGCTAAGATTATCATTATTCCTGTATCTTTGCATTTGTATTCTGCCAACTACCGTGCAAGGTAAAATTGATAAATGGAGGAACTGATTGTGAGTGGCAGAAACCTGTGGCTGCAAATCCTTTGCAAGCATGAAATATTAGGAAAGGTTGGGGGGATGGATTGTTTGTGTAATTGGAATCATTGTTTAGATAAACCAGCCTTTCCCTCTCTTTATTTTTCTCAATCTCCTTCCTACCCCCATCTCTATGTTTCTTTCCTCTATTATCTTTTGTCAAGCATTTTATTTTGATAAGAGACAAGAAAAAAATATAGCAATAACCAAGACCAACACTATTAGGCTAAAAATCCAAATAAACCTAATTCTTCGATCAGTGAGATCAATGCTAGAATTGTATAAACCTGTGTATTAGGAGCCAGGGCTAATATTTACTCAGGAGAGCCAGACCAGTTGTTGAAATATGGAAATAACTCTCTACCAAATGGTACCTATCTGTTGACCCAAACCTTTGAATATATCCTTGCCAACAAGTCCCTTGCTGGGTCCATAAGGGTCCCTAAGATTCTCAAGATTTCTCCAATATCTAGAAACTAAAGCTTTAGACACTGACTTGGTAGAGACTCAGCAGGATCTGCTCTTGTTGTCTCTTACTGGATTGCTCTGAGCGCGTGTCACATCAGTTGTAACTGTTCGAATTCTTAACTGCTGGAATGCCCCCCAAAGACTCAAACAAGAAAAGATGCCGTGGGGTAGGAAATATAAAATTAATTGCTTTTGAATAATGTATTGACTTTATGTTCTTAGGAGCAAAACCAGGCTCTTAGTCCTCTTGGGTCTTTGGGGAGGAGTTGAATCAGTATTCGTTTTGCTTATCAAAATGCCTGTTGTTCAGTAGGGAATATCAACTCAGTGTCAGAATAGATGCACAAAAGTAACAGAACATGCTGAGTCCACAGGTCAGGGACCCCCCCCGACAGGTCTCACGCATTTTGTGTGGTCTACTGTAACCCTTCCAACCTTTGCTTATTAGTATGTAACTAGATTACTACTGCATGCATTATTTGTAGGTGCCCTTATCTGGTCGGGGCTCCCAGAGGATTTAAATTTTACCTTTTGACTATTTCTTTCCTTTAAAATTCAGCAGACATAAAAAATGTTTCATATCTTTAGCAGGATTCATGTCTTTTCAATCATAGTTAACAATGGTGTTCTCTGACAGAAATTACATCCTCTGCCGCATTATTATGTGCATTTCTTTGAACCACCATTTGTACGCTGTGTGTGATTGGGTCTGTACAGATTAAAATAGCACCAAGAGAGCCAATTTAAGGCTTGGGATGAGTGAACCTGAACATTAGAGACATTCTGGCAAGCACACACCTCGTAAATCCTGTTGTTAAGTTTGCAGTGCCTGCCATGGAATGTGCAGCTCAGGAAATTTACCCTCGTTAGTGCAAAGGTAAATTGTAAGGGCTCTCACACAGCTCCAAGGGGAATAAAGAAGAAGGGGGAATGGAAAGGACTCTCTTAAATCTGGTAACTGTCCTCCTTGGCACCTTAAGATGCAAATACACTAGTCAGAAAGCTAATACCTTTGCTAATTTTAGTGTTATGCTAATTAAATACATGCTATTATTTAGTAAAAAGAAAGAATGGCTTTTGCCTGCATGTTCAAAATAGAAGAGGGACTAGGAAAAAATATTCTATAAATAGTTTATTGATAAGATATGGTAAATATTGTAAAAGATGAGGCTCATAATGGCAGTCTGAAAATTGATTATCTATTTTCCTCAAAAATTTGTGATCTTAAATAACAAATATATTTACCTGATATGATCATCTCTTGGAGCAGTGCTTCTTGACTTTGTTGGCATGTTAGAATCTCCTGGGGTACTTTAAAAAATACTAAAGTCTTCGTCCTGCCCAGAGACATTCTGCTTTATTTGGTCTGGGGTGTGATCTGGCATCAGAGTTTTTAAAATCTCCATGGGAAACTTTAATGTGTAGTAGAGGTTTAGAACCACTTGGTGAAAACCACTTTGAATCATTGAGTTTGGGATGAGGTTCTTTTGTGACACAAAAGCTTTTTAAAAAGTAAGCAATCACCTATTTATAATTGTATATTTTCAATATACATATATTTGTCAAACTGTGAGTGAGTCAGTAAATAATTGTTTAAAACTTTTAAGCCTTGGAAACATTTTCATTAAGAGATTGAATTTTTAGTTGAATATATCGAATAAAAAGTGGTTTAATAACATAGTTTAACACTATAGTGCATAAAGCTAATATAAATTCAGAACGGTATATATTTTAAATTTTATAGTATCTTTAATTCCAAGTCATTGAGAAGTAAAAACAAATCAACAACTCTGGAGTTTTCATTGTTAATGTTTTAATGAGAAATGTTTTCCTGTAGGCACTTAGCAAAAGCAATGGTATTTCTACATAACAAAGTAATATTTCTTTTCCATTGAAAGAAAGACAATAATCTCTAGACAGAAGATAATGGCAGCTGAATGCTGAAGACAATTTATCTGATTTGATTACAGTTAGTTAAGAACACCAGGGTTTCTGAGCATCAAAACTGCTCTATATCAGAGACAAGGGGAGATTATTTTGATGCTTCCAACAGTCTATGAGTTGAGTGAAATCTGTTGGAACTTTGAGATCAGGAACTGGCTTTGATACAATTATTTATCATTGCTTGGTTACCTACCAATGTGAAGGACAAATTCCCTTCATTAGTAACTTAAAACTCTTTTGGTGGGATCTTTAAAAGTGTCCATTAAGTCTTTAAACATTTGTGTGTGTGTGTGTGTGTGTGTGTGTGCAGGATAACACTACTGGTTGATTATTTTTTAAAACATTGAAAAATGTCTATTAAAAGGTATCATAATACATCTTTTAGTTCCTTCAGAAATAAATCACCTTTCTCATCTGTCTTTGCTAGATCTGAGTAGAAAATAATGTGAATATTTAAACTAATTGTTCATTCTCCACTAAGACAGTAAAGTTGCAAGCCAAGACATCTCTAGGTGGCCCTCATCTGCTAGGAATCTACTTCTATCAAAGCAGGTTGAGAAAAAAGATGTTAAGATAAAATTATATATCAGTTTACACTGAGGAGTAGCCTGATAGTTGGTGGACAACACTCTCTTCATGGTTCCAGCAAAAGTGTCTTAGAAATATGAATAGTTGAGTTTTAGAGAGTATAATTCTCTAATACAAGAGGTTTTTGATTTATGGATAGTTATGAAACAAGCTCTATTCATTTTACAAGTGCCTCAGTAAAAGATGTTGCAAGACATCTTTGTAGAACTGATGCTATTGTCCACAAAGAACAGGATTTGAATTTCAATTTTTTCAACTTTTCTTTCTTTCTTTTTTTGTTTTCCAATCAATTTAGAGGTTTATTTTGTCAAGGTTGAGGGTGTGCCTGGGAAAATGAGACACATTACGGTAAGATCTGGGGCCCATGTTTTTCCAAAGAGGGTTTTGAGGGCCTACATATGTACATATAAACCCTTATATATATATATATGCAAAACTTATATATACACACACACATATACAAGCCCTCAAAGTCCTCCATGGAAACACACACACATATACATATATATACACACACACATATACAAGCCCTCAAAGCCCTCCATGGAAACACACACACATATACATATATACACACACACATATAAAATATAAATACATATATATATATATATTTTTTTTTTTCTCCTTGAGACAAGGTCTCGCTCTGATGCTCAGGTTGGAATGCCATGACATGATCATGGCTCACTGCAGCCTTGACTACCTGAGCTTAAGCCATTCTTCTTCCTCAGCCTCTCAAGTAGCTGGGACTATAGGCATGCACCACCATGCAAGGCTGATTGTTTCAAAATATATTTTTTCTTTTTTAAAATTATACTTTAATTTCTGGGACACATGTGCAGAATGTGCAGATTTGTTACATAGGTATGTATGTGCCATGGTGGTTTGCTGCACCCGTCAACCTGTCATCTACATTAGGTATTTCTCCTAATGCTATCCCTCTCCTAGCCCACCACCCTTCAACAGGCCCCGGTGTGTGATGTTCCCCTCCCTGTGTCCATGTGTTCTCATTGTTCAACTCCCACTTATGAGTGAGAACATGTGGTGTTTGGTTTTCTGTTCCTGTGTTAGTTTGCTGAGAATGATGGTTTCCAGCTTCATCCATGTCCCGGCAAAGGACATGAACTCATCCTTTGTTATGGCTGCATAGTATTGCATGCTGTATATGTGTCACATTTTCTTAATCCAGTCTATCATTGATGGGCATTTGGGTTGGTTCCAAGTGTTTGCTATTGTGAACAGTGCTTAAACAAACATACATGTGCTTGTGTCTTTATGGTATAATAATTTATAATCATTTGAAACTTAAACAAATTTACAAGAAAAAAACAAACAACACCATCAAAAAGTGGGTGAAGGACATGAACAGACACTTCTCAAAAGAAGAAATTTATGCAGCCAACAAACATGAAATAAAGCTCATCATCACTGGTCATTAGAGAAATGCAAATCAAAATCACAATGATTTGATTGTGTTACAATGGCAATCATTAAAAAGTCAAGAAACAATAGATGCTGGAGAGGATGTGGAGAAACAGGAATGCTTTTACACTGTTGGTGAGAGTGTAAATTAGTTCAACCACTGTGGAAGACAGTGTTGCGATTCCTCAAGGACCTAGAACTAGAAATACCATTTGACTGACTTTTCTTTATTTCTTATAAAAATATGTATTTTATTTTCTCAGTTTATGAGTCATAAAGAAATCCACAAATTAAAAATCATTGTCTTTTCCCTTGGTTCTAGACCGACAGCATTGAAACCTCCCACATTATAGGTGCTCAAGAGAAATGTATCTGAAGGAATAGAAGAAGGAATGAGTCATGATTTACAGAAATAAAGAGGGGAAAGTTGTGATTATCAACAAAGGACTTTTCCACCAACCTACCATCATTTCTTTTTCTTCTTCTAATGAGATTTGAGCTTCTCTGTTCTTAACTGGATCATTCCTGAGACATAAGTGCTGCTTCTTCTTTCCCTGTAATTCTGAACAGCACTTAATGCTAATTTATTTTATTGCTTTGTGTAGTCTGACATAAGAATTTTGAAGTGTATTTCATCCTTAGTATCATAGAATGTTAAAAGTTGACTTAGGAAAAAATGAGATACAATTTAAAGAATGTAGCACAGCATATAGCAGATGGTAAACACTTAGAAATTGATTGATATTATTATCATGTATTATATCATCTTAGTTCCTATATCTTATCCTTTTCTTACTTTACAGCTGAGTAAACGGAAGCCTTGTGAGTCAAGGAATTTTCCTAAAATAAAATTAAGAACTATCTTCAGAAGTAGGATGAAACACAGGTTCTCTTGAAAGCTGATCTACTGCTTTTTAATACATGTTCCATCAACCTGTTGCTTACCCATGTGCTAGCCAGTGGCATAGACAATGTTATGAAGCTTTCTAGGCCCTGTTTCATTTTCCTCTTCTTAGGCAAACAAGGCTATATTTTCCAGTCTTCATAGATTAAGGTACAATGGCCTGAATGATTGTGTCTCCTGGAAATTCCTATATTGAAATTCTAACTCCCAAGGTAATGGTATTAGAAGGTGGGTCTTTGGAAGATAATTAGGTCATAAGAGTGGAGTCTTCATTAATGAGATTAGTGTCCTTATAAAAGAAGCTCAAGAATAATCCTCTCACTGCTTTGACCATAGGGGGACACTGTAAGAAGGCATCCTATATGAACAAGAAAGTCTGCCCTCAACAGATATCACATTTGCCAGCACCCAAAATCTTAGAATTTTCAGCCTCCAGAACTGTGAGCAATAAATGTCTTTTGTTCATAAGCCATATAGTTTATGGTGTTTTCCATAGCACCCTGAATGGACTAAAACGGGGGTATTGGATTAACTTCTGGCCAATAGGAAATGGTCAGAATTGATTTAAGCCAGTTTCAGGACTGGGACTTATATCCCATATGAACCTGTCCTATAGTCTCATTTTTCCTTCTCTGCTGACTTCAGAAACTATGTGTTTCAAAGAGTTTAGCTACATAATGGCAGGGGCTCAGATGCCTGAATCATCACTTGAAAGAGAACCATCAAGGAGAATAATAACTCAGCTTTACTGGACTTTCACTTAAGGAAAAAATAAAATTTCTTGTGTTAAACTGCTTAGATTTAAGCGTTTCTTTATTACTGCATGATAGTCTGTTCTATCTCTATAGTCCATGACAAGCTGTGGGCTTCAATGAAAGGTATTTTTATATAATATATAAACTCCATTAATCCCTTTTCTTTTCAATGGTGAAACAACCCATAACTACTTTTCATTATAAGGAACAGTGATTAATTTGGCCCACGTTTCTTTATTTTTCTGTCTTTTCTTTATTCAACTTAGTTGTATATAAACAACTAAGGCTAATCTTTCTTTTTTTTGGCCAGGCAAATGTTTTCCATAGGTAATTTTTTCTTTTTCGTCAGTCTGCCTCAGTTTCCTCATTATAGAATAGAAACAATAATGTTTCACTCTTTATTACTCAGGGCTGTCAAACAGATAAATGAGTTGAGAATTATTAGAAAAGTAGTATCTACGCATAGAACATTATGTTATTATTACGTTATTTTCACAAAAATAATAAAAAAAGGCTTCTGCATTACAAATCTGGGAAATGCTATGAAGGCAAGATTTATGATTGCTTCAGTGATTTGTTTTTCTTTGTAGAATTGGAACAATTCTTTTGGTTGCATTGATAATCTACTTATCTTAAAACCTAAAGGCATCTTAACACGTTCATATGAATATTTAAAATGGTTCAGGACAGTGATACTAAGAATGTTATAAGAGATAAAGTGATTGGTATGAAGAAAAGCATGGGTGGCTTTTAATGCAGTTTCCTATTGCAGTATAAATGTGCAGTTGATTCTAGCCTAGACGTAAGTGAAAAATAGTTACAATACCTAGGGGCTTAGTGAACCTTGCATGAAAGTAATGTGGATAATAGTTGATCTTAAAAGGAGACCAGGGCCTTAAACATTTTAATTCTTTATCGGACATGTGTCATATTTTAAAACAGTGTTAATATTTAACCATAATTAGTCTTTAAACTTAGGTCATTATTATAAAGTATGCTTTGTGATCTCCTTGAATAATAACTTAATTATGCAAAATGTATTTATTTTAAACTTTGAGACAATTTAAATGTGTCCTCAAATATATTTAACTATGCTAGTCAGGGATTAAAAATAGAGTAATAGGATTAATCACAAAATAGTAGTTCTCTTGCTTCATACATTCACTTGACTTGTAGAAGAACTAACTTCACTAAAATTTCCTTCAAATGATTCTAATAATCCTTAGAAAGTGCGCAATATATGTCCCACTGACACCTGTTCTTGGAAACCCCATGACATTGATTTTTCCTCCTCTTCAACATTGGCCCACTGGGAGAAACATCCTGTCTTAATATGCAAAGCAGGAGCCAGGCTACTGATGAGTCTCAAAGATGCCACTTGTTCTGAAACTGATGCCTGCAAACATGCTCTGAGGTTAATAACACACAATGCTCAGGCCATTGATGTTTGCCCTAATGGTCTTTGTGACCAATGAATGCTTGGCGTGAAGTGGTTTCTCTAGCCAACTCTGCTCAAAGTCTCTTAATGGGAAGAATGATATCATTATTTGTGACAGCAAAAATCTCCCTCAGTCTGTCAATGGCTAATGTTAAGGGTATCACTCATTACAGAAATTGTAGTAAAACAGCTTGTTTAGGCCTCCTTCCTTTTTTTTTGTCATTGTAGTTCCCATTACTTACAATTCAGATATGAGTCGTTTAGATGAGGACTCATAAGAACAGATCTAACTAGTAAAAACCATGCTCAGTTTACACTTCCTCCTTTGGTCTGATTCTCACTCCTTGTCATGCAACAGAATGTGATTCTGTTTTCTTTTTGGGGGATTCATAGCTTACTAGTCAATCTACTTTATTCTTGTGGTCCAGAAATAGTATGGACATATATGATGACTAGCCAAAAGGGAAACCAAACATATTAATCCTGATAAGCCTCATCTAAACCTTCGAAAACTATATTTAAGAACATAAATTAGAATCCCAAGTAAGCCTTACCCGACTTTCACTCTATACATAACTCTTGGGATGTAGTTCTTGTAGAACTAGATTGGGGGCTATTAGAAGAGTGTAGAAATCAAGAAACGTGTGTGTGTGTGTGTGAAGAAGTATGATACTAGAACATATCCAAGTGTTAATGGGAATTACTCAGTAAAATAGGCAAGGCTGAAGGTGCAGGATGGAGGCTGGTGAGCCATTGGATAAATTCCCAGAGATGAGGAGAGGCATGCAGAAGACTGCTGGACATAACCAGCTTTGGACAGTAGGATGGACTCATGTGTTCTTGTTCTTGCATTGGGAAGCTTCACTGCTAGAACTCTGCCTGTACAATCTTTCTTTGTTTTCTTTTTTTCTCTTTTTTTTTTTTTTGCGACAGAGTCTTGCTCTGTCGCCCAGGCTGGAGTGCAGTGGTGCTATCTTGGCTCATGCAATCTCTGCTTCCTGGGTTCAAGCAATTCACCTGCCTCAGCCTCCCAAGTAACGGGGACTACAGGCGTGTGCCACCATGCCCGTCTAATTTTTTGTATTTTTAGTAGAGGCTGGGTTTCACCATGTTAGCCAGGATGGTCTTAATCTCCTGAACTCATGATCTGCCCACCTTGGCCTCCTAAAGTGCTAGGATTACAGGTGTGAGCCACTGCGTCCACCCGGCTGCCTATACTCTTTCTATTTCATAGTTAACAACCTCATTTCTACCCTTTCTTTTGGACACTATGCAGTAACACCCTTCTTTCTGCTTCCCCACCGTGATTTGGTCTAGATGTCCCTCATTTGTATTCACTAAATGGTGAAAGAATACTTTTATTGTAGAGCTTTTCATATCTATTGTAAATAGTAACAATTTTTTTACTCCTTAGTTGCTCCAACTAGGTTGTAAACTCCTTGAGGACATTCTCTAATTAGTTTTATTGTGGTAAAACATACATAACATAAAATTTACCTTTTTAACCATGTTTAAATGTACAGTTCTGTGGCAGTCAGCACATTAACATTGTTGTGCAACCATCACCATCATCTATCTCCAGAACTTCATCTTTTCAACTAAAACTCTGTACCCATTAAACACTAGTACCTCCATTCTTCCCTCCCCCAGACCCTGGCAACAACCATCTAATTTGCTTTTACAGACTCAGAGATGAACTTAATGTTTGTCACGTAATAGATGGGCAATAAGTATTTATTCAGTACATGAATACAGGTACTCATTAATTTGTGTTAGTTTTCCTGGGGAAATATGGGCCAATGCTTTTATATTTGGAGTTGACTATGTCATCTCTACATTAATCAAAAGAAATTTAATCTACAAAAATTTATTCTAATCACATTGTGCCCTTATTTGATGAAAGAACATTACAATAAAAAAGGACTGAGTAAAAGTGGATGACAATCAAAACCCAAAAGATGGATACGTGCAAACAGAGCATTCAGATCATTAAAAACATAAACACAAAGGAATTCATTTATCAATAACTTTTACAAGTAAGTACAAGAACAAAAATAATCACCAGTTTCAGAAAAATTCCAAATAAATGACAATGTCAGCCACCATAATTATAGAATTAGAGCAAAGGAAGAAAAGATTACACCAGAGAGCTTTTTTTTGTGTTGTTTCAGATATATTGTCGTTTCATGATTGCGTTGCAGATGTTGTTTAGAAGTGATAATGAAAAACAAGTAGGTTGAATCCAATCAAATTGTTTGGTTTTTGTGAATAAACAGATTGTTTTTGGAAAAGTAAGCAGTGTTATTTCATAACTTTGCAATGCTTTCTTCAATTTTGAGTTTGACAAGCATTTGAAGCTTGAAAGATACTATTTTTGAATGCAGTGGTGCCTTTGGTGGCATCATATTTACTGGAATTTCTAAAAAAGCATGAGTTTACTGAATACTATAGGTATAGTTGCAATAATAAATAAATGACAACAGGCAAATATTCCTGGAACAAGAAATTCCTGTTGGCACTGGTAAAGTTGAGTTTCTCTGTTTCTATACGCCTGAGGTATAAATTGGCATTAAGGCTGCTGTGTCAATTCAGCTTTCTTCAAAATACAGGTTAATCTCTTGAACGACATAGAGAAAAATTAATCTAAAGTGAAGTAAATTAATCTCTTGAACGACATAGAGAAAAATTAATCTAAAGTAAAGTGAATTAATCTAAGTGAAGTGAATTTTCAGTGATGAAAGCCAGTCATGTGAAGTTAGCACATGTTGCCAACGATGAGACAGGAAATCCTGGTCAAGAAGGTTGGAGAGTACTAGTGGAGAAAGTAATATTTACAAAATTATGTAAATATGTGGTTTCAACCCCTGATTCCCTCCAATTTTATAGAATTGTGTTTATAATGCAAAATAATGCTTTAACATTTAGAAAGCCATATAATCCTATAATTTGGGAAATAATTTAGATCATTTAAAAGCATTAAACAATAACCTAGACTTATAAAGGTAATGTAGAGAGACACTAGGTTTTGAATAACTTGGCAGATTTTAGTTTTGCCACTTACTAGCTGTGAGACTTAGGCTAAGTTCTTTAACTTTGCTAAGTTTTAGTGGCCTTTTCTGTAAAATGAGTAGATTGAGCTAATCAAGTTCTATAAAGTTGAGAAATTTATAAACAAAGCAAATATTAAACTATTAGTTTTTCTTCACACTAAGTTCACCAGAGTTTGGGAGTGACATCAGACAAACAATATTCAACTTATTGAATTGTCTCTCAACTCCCATGTTGTATATATTCTAAATGATCCAGCTGTGTACATCTGACCTACAAAGCACTGACTGATCAACTTTGACTGACAAGCTTAGGTTCATTACATGAGCTCACATAGTAGAATTGGGTTCTATTTTTCTCAATTCTGAAGCACAATGTATTGTGCAAAGATTAAACACTTTTCTTCCTGAAGATAATGAGAATTGATTTCTTTACCCCCAATCACACTTTCAAACTTCAGGAGAGGAACTTTAAATAAATTGGTTTTTAAATCTTGTAGTCTTTCTATGTCCTCAAGGGTAAAAAGGTATTACACTATTTAAATGATGGAAAACCATGCGCACCTCATTGTACTCTTTTGCACAAGTAAATACGACCTCAGGGACCTTAAACGTTAAAGCAAAAGATTCATCACAATCTTTACCTTAGTCAAGTTTGTAAAGATTGAATGTTGCGTTCACCATGCATCTGAGAAACCTTGAACAACTAACGTACAAGAAGCTAAGTTTTTAAATTTTTTATGAAAATGTACTCCCTCTTTTTTTAAAAAAATATAGTTTTAAATTATCTTCATCATGTTGTTCAAAATCCCTTATTTTTGTAGATTCCTGCTTGAATTACATGATAGAGGGAAAAAACAAGTCTGGAGATGAATATGTATACATTTTGTTTTTAGAAAGCCCAGACTTCTTTTTTGCCTTCACTATCAAAACATGTAAAGAAAAATTTAGTGTCCAATTGAATTGACTTGCTTAGTTCTGATAATTGGTATTTTCTTTCTTTAGTTCAAGTTCTTTAGAAGTATGCTCTTCTGGGGGCCGGGCGCGGTGGCTCATGCCTGTAATCCCAGCACTTTGGGAGGCCGAGGTGGGCGGATCACGAGGTCAGGCGATCGAGACCACCAATTTATTTTACTAAGAATAAAAATAAATAAATATTAGCTGGTCATGGTGGTGGGCACCTGTAGTCCCAGCTACTCAGGAGGCTGAGGCAGGAGAATGGCGTAAACCTGGGAGGCGGAGCTTGCAGTGAGCCGAGATTTCGCCACTACACTCCAGCCTGGGCAACAGAGCGAGACTCCGTCTCAAAAAAAATAAAAAAAAAAGTATGCTCTTTTGAAAGCGAAGCAATGCCTTTCTAGTTTTAGTGAACTTTGAAATTGTTGCCTAGACAATGATTTCCTTGATTCCCTGAACAATGCCATGTTCATTTACTGACATACCTCAAATAAAGTTTTTTTTTTTCAGTATAAAAGTGTACTGAAGGTGTCCAGCTTCACTACACATAAGGAAAACAAATGTAGTTCTGGATTCCTTGATCTAAGCCTAAGGACCTTTTGATTTTGAAGAAGGTCTGATGAGCCTCATGACTGCAGAAGCCCTTAATGCCACAGATACGTCTTCCAA
>NW_012123820.1:3104458-3128915 GCF_000951035.1 Colobus angolensis palliatus
TCCTTCTCTCTAATGACTAACGAAACAGCTTTTCTAACCACATATGTAGATTTTTTTCCTATAGCAAACATGGGATTTTCTTTCTTTACAAATCTTGTTTCAAAAACTTAAGAAATTAGTTCCTGCTACTTGCCAACTACTTGACCAAATGTCTACAAATTTTGCAGTCTTTCTAAATCCTCAAGGGTAAAATGGTGCTATGCTATTTAAATGACGGAAAACCATGTATACCTAATTTTAATTTTTTGCACAAGTAAATATGACTTTGGGGACCTTAAACTTTAAAGCAAAAGATTCATGACAGTTTTATAAGAAAGTGCCAAACTATTTTCTCTGTTTTCTAAAGTGGTTATACAATTTTATGCTTCCATAAAAATGGAAGAGAGTTTCTGTTACTTTACACTCTCCTTACTTATTTTGATAGGACACTGTTACTATCAGTTTTTCAAATGAGGATTCCTATTTGGGAGTAAAGGGGAAACTGGAAAAATGTAGCAATGTTCAGGGTCTAAGCCTGGTCTTTCATCATCCTTATTGCTGCTGAAGTGACCTTTGCACCAATTGCTCTACACTCTCTAAAATTCAAATATTGTAGCAAAATCACCACTTTGGAAATAACTCTAAATTCATACTTTTTGTAACTATGACAATGCTTCATCATAACATGGGTTGTGTCAATTTATTATCAGTCCATATAAGATGGAAGCACCTATCTCCATAATCCTCTCATTTCTATAAAGAAGAGTCCCAACCCTGATATTATTGAAATTTTGGGCTGGGTAATTCTTTACTGTGGGATGGTTAGCAGCATTCTTGGCTTCTACACACTGGATTCAGTAGCACCCACCCCCAGAATTGTGGCAAATGATCTCCAGATAATGTGAAATCTCCCCAGCTGGGGGAGCAAAAATAACCCTTGTTGAAAACCCGTGCTATTGAGGGTAAACAAAGGTCAGGGTGACTAGTCAATTAGGTGAGGATGAAGAAAACCTGACTAACAGTGGCCCCTTTAACCACAGAGAGAGACTGCTCATTGACACTCAAACCACCTGCGTCCACCTCTTTGTCATTTAAATCCTCCCTCTTGGACCTGCGACCGGGCACAAATCGGTGTAGGCAAAGTTTTGCTGCAGTAGGTCCTTGCTCTGTCAGATGAAGGTCTCACCTGAAAAAGGCCGAGGTGAGTCATATTGCTTACCTCTGAATCTCCATGTCTTTAATTAAGAGGGGAACGTAAAGCTAGGTCCGTTTCAGCCTTCGGTGTGAGCTATGCTCTCCAAATCTGCTTTTTCATTAGCAAGGTTGTATTTTGATTTGCACCAGCCTTTTGGGCTTTATTTTTCCAACTGTTGGGATCCCACAAGGGACACCAGGTAATTAGTTAGCATCCCACAAATTTCTAACAAGTTGGAATACTGTATATTTGTGTAATCAATAATTACTTTTTCTTCTGTTTTTTTTTTCTTCCCAAAGATATTCTGAGACTTACCATGATTTGAAGTCTGTGTCTTGATCATTGGATTAAACTAAAAAAAAAAATAGAGGAAATGTCAATCTACTCACTCTATTCCCTTTTACACCAACCCAGACCTAATATTTAGGACCACCAAGGCTAGACATAGTTCAGCCACCTGGCAATTAGTGTGGAAAGGCTGAGGTATCACCTGTTTTCAGAAAACATCAGAGAAGCCTGGCCAGTTTCAGTAGGTTGTGGTCAAGGTGTATCTTGTCTGGTCAGTAAACTGTGCATGATTTTCAACAACCCAAAAACTTCCAATTAATGTAAGGCCTGAAGGAAAGAAGTTGAAAGCAGCAGGCTATGTTAGATTAGGCAAGAGGGTAGTCGTACTCAAAGGATGAGTGCTGTTCTAACTTGAAGAGGAGTTGCTATGTTCTGAGAAATACACATAAGGAGTCTCAGACAGGTACTCAGAAAAATGCACATGAAGACACACACAGACACTCACAAATAAACACAGCTACTCACAGATAGAACCACATATACAGAGTTTATTTTCTCCTTGGGGCTATTACTTACACTGTATCAACACTCATCACCAAATTAACCATCTGAATGAAGTCAGGCTGTACTTTGAATCTCAAAAATATTGTTAACTCTTTAAGGTTTTCAATGTTTGGGGCATTGATCTTTTCCTTCTTAGTGTCAATAGGTACCCCCTTAATGGAATACAAAAGTGTTTCCAAAATAATAATAATGTTCTCTCTAAATTAGATTTTATGCTGCATGAGAAGAAGAGACTTTGTTTTATAATTGCCATTGTATCTATCACAGCACCCAAAAAGTCTGAGAATAAAAGATTTGATAGAGTGGAGTGATGATGGGGACTTAGAGGATGACATATGAATGCCACAGTGATTCCACAGATATTCATTCAACACTAAATAAATAAATAAGCACTTTCTATGTCATAGGCACTGTGCAAATTTTCAAGAATATTATATATAACAGATAAGAGATGTGGTCTTTATATTCTTATAATTTACAGCCTAATGATGAATCTGTTACAAAAACATTTTTAAAATAAAGTGAAAACCAGTACTATGAGATTTCAACAATTAGCATTTACCTTTTTAAAGTAATATTATTTCCTCTTTTACCTACTAACTTCTTACACAAAATATAAAACTGATGTTAGCATCTGCCTAAGTATAACTGTTTAAAAATGTAAAATGGCAGAGTAATGTATAACATCACATACACACCAAAATGCCATTTATACTTAACCAAACTTTTCACAAATAAATAATATAATATAATGACACTAGAAACAAATCAGTGCAGTCTATTGCTTGCTTTGTAAATTGAGTGATATTTACATGTAGCACAAATTAGCATATTAACACACAAAACAATTCTCCAAATGAACGTAAAAGATTTGCTGCCCAGTTTAATCTGATAAGTAGCTGTAAAACAAATGTTACCTTTAATGTTATAAATTAAAATATAAAATTACCGGCATTAACCTATTTAATGTTTGTGTAAACTGAAGATAACTGACATCTATTCAAAGGATCGTAAGGTTTACAAAAGATTATACTGATGCCTTTGTAAACTGTAATTATCACCTTCCATTAATGATAACATTACTTTATGTAAGTCTGTTTCTCTACTAATTAACTATAATTGAGATAATAATGCATGAGATAAATGGATTGTTTTTGGTTAAATCTCATATAGCTCCACAATGCATACATTTTTTATTTTATTTTATTTTATTTTACTTTTTGAGACAAAGTTTCTCTCTGTTGCCTAGGCTGGAGTGCAATGGTACGATCTTGGCTCACTGCAACCTCCACCTCCTGGGTTCAAAAGATTCTCCTGCCTCAGCCTCCCGAATAGCTGTGATTACAGGTGCCTGCCACCATGCCCAACTAATTTTTATATTTTCAGTAGAGACAGCATTTCACCATGTTGGCCAGGCTGGTCTCGAACTTCTGACCTCATCCACCTCCCTAAGCCTCCCAACATTTGTTTTTTAGCATAATCTCATTAGCTAGTTTATGTACTAAATATAACAACAGATTTTTTTTGTTAAGCACCAGCCACAGCTTCTGGGGCGAGAGAAGCTGGAAGCAGAGCTGGGGTTCCCAGAACTTGGGGAGGCCCATCTGTTCAGCCAATGGGATGAGACAGCCAGTGACTCTTAAGAAAAATGCATGTGGACACATTCACCACTTACAGAGCTAACTAACCTAATGACAGCTGAGCTAATCAGAATCACAGTCCTTTGAAACCCATGGTTGGATTTACTTTTCCTTTGATACTCAAGTTACCATTGTCAAGTTACATACTCAATGTTGTCCACCTGAGGATTCAGACTCTAAGTCATTTCTCTAGCAACTAGAGTCCTATTTTTTGAAAGTCCATTTTCCTCATAAGAATCTAACCATGTACTGGCCAAGATAAAATTAAAAAAGAAATACAGGTTTACAATGTGAGGGTGATAAGAATTAATAACAGCAAATTCTCACTTGTCTCAAGACAATTAATTGTTCAAAGAACAAATTCAGGTGGTTATAGCAAAAAGGAAATCTGGGATAATCATTCTGGATTATACTCAATGTTAAAGAGATGAATAATGTGAATTTCTCAGAAATGATTGAGAGAAGAAAATTGGCTGCATAAAGGACAGTTTGCAATATTTTCAAGTAAGTTGGGGAAGCCGCATGGTTTTCATGGCTAAAGAGTGCAGTGTCATCAGGATATTAGTCTAGAGGGGTTAATTACAGGGGTTGTAGACATGGCCCTGAGGGTAGATAGTGAGAGAGGGATTCCTGTCACCTCTGCAGATTGCTATCATTTATTGAGTCTGTATTGCATGCCGAGTAACCTCAGAACAATCCCAATGTTGAGAGTATTTATAGATGAAGAAACTGGCTTGGAGAGGTTAAGTTCCTCATACAAGGTCTCATATTTGGGATATGAAGAAACCAGGATTTGTCCCTAAACAATTTGCTCAAAACATATGAGTGCTTATTATACTATAATACATAGTATCCTTTGATAGTTCTGCCTAAGGCTCAACTAACTTCTGTCATGTCTTAAGTATATGTACTGGGCATTTGTAATTTTTTTGACTGAAGAGTATTGAATCCCATATTCCTAAAAGCATTCTGAGCTCACCCTGGAGTACTCTTTCATTTGTATCTAGTCTTGGAGAAAGAAACATACCAGTCCTTCCATTCCTTGTCCTTATATGGATGGAGGAAGAGGAACTAGGAACATACTTGGGTTTAGCAAACTGAATGCTTCTTTGTAAGACTTTGAATTTTGAGAGTGATGCTAGCAAACAATTGGGGACTTAATGCTCACGATAGGGTTCAAATCAGACTGCTGCTACTGGTATGCATTTGCTGCCCTAACCTCTAAAGATCTTTTGATTCTTGATTGTTATCTAGTACTAGCTCTCAGCCTATTGTTGATTCAATTGAGTCCATAGCCTTCCAGTATATTTTTTGTGTGCCTAGGTTAATCAGAGTCAGTTTCTGTTGCTTATAACCAAGAACTCTAACAAATATTATGACATGGGGTCTGTTTTATCTCCTTGTCTAAATCAAAGGCAACAATAAAATGGGGAAAGAAATAAAGAAAATGTATAAATCTTGAAAATAAAGGGACCATTTCTTTAAGAAGAAGTAACATGTAAATTTTTATATCTAAAATTTCTCAATAGATGATTAATAGCAGAAAGAAAAAAAACTGAATTCAGAGATTACAAGTATTAGCTTTACTGAATCTATCTCTAAGAGTCAGAGCCAAAAGCAACCAAAAGAGAACTTTTCTGAACTGAACAGAATAAGCACACCAGTATCACATTTTTAGAGTTTCGGATTTTCTAAAGATCTTTCTAAAAATAGACTTGATATTTAGTATCTAATACAGACAGTCCCTGACTTATGATGGTTGGACTTGCAATTTTTCAGTTTTATAATGGTGGAAAAATGATACACAGTCAATAGAAACCATACTTCGGATATTAAATTTTGATCTTTTCTCAGGCTAGCAATATGTGGTAAGATACTCTCTCACTATGCTGGGCAGCAGCAGGAGCCTCAGCTTACAGTCAACCACAGGATCCCAAAGGTAACCAGCATGTACTCTGTAGTGCACTCTTGCCAAATGACTTTGCCCAGCTGTAGGCTAATGTGAGTGTTCTGAGTATGTTTAAGGTAGACTAGTCTAAGCTATGATGTTTGGTAGATTAGGTGTATTGAATGCATTTTCAGTTTAAGACATTTTCAACTTAATGATGGGTTTCTTGAGAGGTGACTTCATAAATTGAGCAGCATCTGTTTTTGATCTTCCTTTTCTATTTTTCTCTTAGGCACTCTGCCATCCATTTACATAGCATTATTGTTCTCTTGGTACTATATATTTTTCCACAAATAACTGATTTTTACTAAATTAATATTTGACCTTTGGAATAAAAATCATGTAATTGGATATGCCTTTAATATGCATATGACTCTAATTCATTACAGTGAATCAGTCAGGGTAATGATTTTGCTTTGAGATGAATGAATGAATTTCAGTAAGGGATCCAGGATTCTGCCCAGGAAAATCATGGAGAAACAGCTTCTTTCATGACTTTTTTGATATGTTACTTTTGAATTTTGCTTTTATGGTTTACAAAGTGATTTCAGTACATGATTTCATTTGGGAATGGCATCACAACCAGGAGAGAAAAAAGTTGTTGAAAATCTCTGAAGGAAACAGTTAAAATACCTTCTACCATAAAACCTTCAGATGGGGGTAAAATCTCAGCCTTCTGGGCATAAGTGGATGTTTGAGATTAACTCTTGTTACTGAATTTAAAACTTAACTATTTTTTAATGAAATAGTCCTAAAATTGTGGTGTACATTTCTCTAGCTTTTTAGGCAGAACATGCCTGCTTAAGGGTTCCCTCTCCTACATTCAACTCCAGAAAACTGTTTCTGCAATCTGAGTATGTGATAGCTCCAGTAGCTCTTCAAGGACTAGAAGAGTATCATATTTTGCTTTTTAATTATTTTATTTACTTTTTTTTTCTTTTTTGAGACAGGGCCTCACTCTGTCACTCAAGCTGGAGTGCCATGGTGCAAGCTCGGCTCACTGCAGCCTTGACCTCTCAGGCTCAGGTGATCCTCCCACCTCAGCCCCCCAAGTAGCTGGGACTACAGGCATGCAACACCAAACTGGCTAATTTTTGTATCTTTTGTAGAAATGGGGTTTCACCATGTTGCCCAGGCTGGTCTTGAACTTCTGGGATCAAGAGAGCTGCCTGTCTTGACCTCCCAAAGGGCTAGGCTTATAGTCGTGAGCCACCACATCTGGCCACATACTGCTTTTTTTTAAGGAGCAATTCTCCTTCTATTTTCTTTAGTTTGTTAGTTCTAAAAGGGATAACAGTAGAACAGAGGGGAAAGTGTGAAAGCCCTTGGAGTCAAGTTGGCTGGGTTAAAAACCATCGTTTTATCATTTAATAACCATGTGATTTTGGCTGTGAAATCTAGGCCATGTTAGTTAATTTCTCTGTCCCAGTTACGTTAGTAGTAAATTGGTGATCACAGTACATCTAACTCAGAAAACCATTCATTTGTTCTTTGAACACATGTTATGAACAATTTAATACTGATATTGGGGATATAGAAGTAAAAAAAAGAGGCAGTAACCCCTGTCCTAATGAAGCTTACATTCTACTGGGTAATCACTAACCGACACTTATTTGACACGTAGAATGTCAGGCATTGTGCTAAATGCAATGTTCATATATAATAGATCAATATTCATATATTATATATAATATATATCTATTATTAAATACACACACACACTACATATATACATGCACTCTCACTTTATCTTGACAACCACAACCACTTCATGGGGCAGATAATAGAAACTGATATTTCTATTACTTTAAGTATAGTAACTGTAGGCATTAAGTGACTTGCTCAAGATCCCACAGGATTAGAAGAAAATATGTAAAGTGCTCAGAGAATTGCCTGTTACAAAGAAAGAGATAGATAAATTCATTTTTGCTAAATATTGATATATATTTTTCCTTCAAAAATGTGGAAGTATTCAAATAACACAGAAATATGTGAAGTTAAAAAAAAAAAGAGTCCTTTCTACTGTTAAGTGTTTGGCTTTTAACTTATTTGATACAATATCAAATAAACATTATAATATTTGTAATATCTTCCCTACCATTAAGAGTTTGGCTTATAATTTATTCGATGGACTTCTCTTCCTTAGTCATATGTGAAATTAAGTCCCAGAATTTAATAAGCCAAAAATCTAATTACAATCAGTATTCATCTAGGAAATATCAAGTAATATCTGATATCAAAAAAAATCATGAGTAGGAAAGAAATAGCTTGTAGAAGGAGCAGTATAAGGGGATAAGCAATTTCATAATTTGCATTTTTTCATTCACCTTCTCATAAGGACGATACTATGCAATATCTCTTTTCTCTGTAGTACAGAAAATAAAGCTTTTCTTTTGCCTAATGAGATTGACTACTAACAAATTGTGAACTTTAAATATGAGTAGTTATTTAGTTAACGACATACTTCAGGGCATATGCTCATTTTTATGTATGAGGAGTCACAATCATAATTCTGATGGAACCAAGAGAAGAATTATTCTCTCCATCTTTTACACATTTTATACCAAAATTGCCTGAGAACCTAGCTTTAATCTTTACTTCCTTTCTTCCATTTTCATTCAGCCCAACTAAAAGGCAATACATTTCATTTTACATAAATTAGTGTTTTGCTATTGTAATTAATAAGAAAATACTCTTGGTAACACAATTAACTAATAAAATTCCACTCAAGTTTCTAAAACACTAGTAGTCTTTCTCTGCTTTTTAAATAAGTAAATGCTTATTGAAGAACCATAAACCAAATGAAAATGTAATCTTTCAAGGTGAGATAATACTTAATAGGTACTATATAGGCCTAAACAGAACTGTGTGCAAATGTGATCTATTATATTCCAGATGTTACCTAGTAAAAGAGAGGGTACTATCAGGGGAAAAATATGGTGTGTGCATAAAAAGGGATGTTCAAAGCAATCAGGACAGAGATAGAATTCAAGAGCTTCTATTGGTATTTTTTTAGTCTAATAAATGGGAAGACATAAGGCTTTACTAATATTTAATATGTTAATAATGTTAAAAAAGAGCTAATAATAATCCCTGTGAATAAATTTGCATTGAAGATAAGCAGGAGTAAAGACAAAATAGAGAAAACAATATTTCTCCCATTCCAATGTCCTCTTCATCAGCCACATTAAGAGGCAGAACAATTACCCCATCATATCTGTCATGAAGCTCCTTTAAAAATGAAGCTCCTTTAATAATAAAGATTATTTGAAGTGTGGATTCATATCTACATCATTAATAATGAAACTCATCCTAGATGCATCTTGTGCCTTGAAATATTAGTAATTATTGAGATATTAGCAAGACATCTTGTCCCTAGATAGATATAGTGTATAATGTATGTATAACATGTACACACACACACACACGCACTAGGAATACTTTTCCACATTTTTTTTCCTGCATAATCAAAAAAATTTGGAGCACATTCATCTTGTGAGGACAACAGCCATTCTGCCTTTTTATCGAAGGATGAATTTATCAGAAGGAAAGTACCATATACACCAGAGATTGGAGATACATCTTCTTTGAGCCAAAACATTGACAGAAATATTTTAAAGCAGTATACACAGTATGTTATTTTATTTTATTTTTTTACTTAGTTGCTTACATTTAAAACTCCTGGGATTTTGCATATTAAAAGTACAGAATTTTTTTCTTTTGCAAAGTCCTGCCAATAATATGCATGCTTTTCTGCAAGGGAACCCTCTTCAGAGGACATTCTTTGAGGTTCTCTACAGTTTCCATTACTCCCTATAGTATTACACCCTACTCGTTTTACTCATTTATGTTGCTGTTTGCATTGGAGTCTGTGAACTCCCCCTTTGAATGAAGAGGAGACCCTGTGTGAAAGTTTAGATGTTTGTTTCTTGTAAACTTCTTGTTGAAATTTGACCCTTGGGGTTAGAGATGGAGCCTAATGGCAGGTGTTTGGGTCATGAGGGTGGATGCCTCTTGAATAGACTAATACTCCCCCTAAGGGTGGGCAAGGAGTGAGTGAGTTTTTGCTCTATTAGTTCCTGAGTAAACTGGTTGTTAAAAGGAGCCTGGTATCTCCAATTCCCCCACCCCTTTGCCCCACCATCTCTTACTTCTTCTGTCAACATGTGATCTCTGCACATGTTGGCTCCCCTTTACCTTCCACCATAGTGGAAGCATCTTGAGACCCTCACCAAAAGCAGGTGCTGGTGCCATGCTTCCTGTACAACCCGCAGGGCTGTGAGCCAAGTAAACCTCTTTATAAATTACCCAGTCTCAGGTATTCCTTTGTAGTAACACAAATGAACTAAGACACCCTGGAAGGGGATAGAGTCATCAGAGAGTAGAAGTCTGATACAAATGTAGTATCCCTTATCTGAAACGCTTGGGAACAAAAGCGTTTTGGTTTTTGGATTTGTTTGGATTTTGGAATATTTGCTGATAATGAGATATCCTGGGAATGGGACCAAGCCTAAACATTAAAATATGTATGTTATATATATACCCTATACATATAGTCTGTGCATAATTTCATACATCTTAAATAATTGTGTGCATGAAACAAAGGTTTGACTGTGACCTGTCACATGAGGTCAGGTATAGAATTTTCCATTTTTCATGTCATGGCATCATGTAGGTGCTCTAAAAGTTTTGGAGTTTGGAGCATTTTGAATTTTGGATTTTTGGGTTAGAAATGCCCAAACTATATCTAAATTACCAGGTGGAAAGCTTTCTGTATTTCTGCTGTGATAAGCTAGAAAGATTTGGACAGCTGTTCTTGTTGCAGCAGTAAGCAGCAACTATGACAACTACACGCTAATATTTCTGACATACCTATGTCATGTCCTGATGAATTTAGAAAGCACTGTTATGTTTACAGATAAATGTCACGAAAAAATAATTAAACAAAATTGCATCTGCAAATACAGTTTGTTTGCGTTAAAAAACAAACTAGGAAAAAATTATTTGTTGTCAAATCAGGTACTTTTTATTTTTAGAAAATAAAACTAAATAGTATCAATAAGGTGTTTATGAATCATTAACAAAGTGGAAAATTGAATCATGGCTCTGCACCTCTGTTACATTAAAGAATCGAAGATTTTAAAAAGTAAAATAAAACACACTTAAGGTCATGTGTAAAATTCTGAGACTCAAAAATTTCTATAACTGGGTTAACAAAATTATTTTGTCTCTTTCTACACTCAGATTTTTATCCTCTTTTATTTTTAGTGTCTGTAGATGCAACACCTTAACGAACAGGGAAGATAAAGTACATAATGGTTCTTTGTAGAGGAAATAAATGTAAAACATATATTTGCCAGGGGATAGGCTTTAGAAAAACTCCAAGTAGCAGATTATTGTCAAACACACTTTATTTCAATATAAAATGTGACAGTAAAAAAAAAAAAAATTAGTCCCACCCTGCTCAACTTGAAAGGGGAATAAATGTCAGAATGAAGCTCTCCCAGCATGAGTGATGTGTCTTGAGTGGGAGAAACAGACTCAATCTTATGTACGGAAAATGTGTGTATTAATTGTTTTTATCTGGCAAGAAGTGTATGTACCTGGGTGTGTGCGTGTGTGTGTGTGTCTTGGGAATGAGTATAAGGAAGGGCGTGAAGTTAGTTTGTGTATGTAGAGGCCAGAATAGAGTTGATCAGTCATAGAAACTGGACAAACTGAAGGAAAACGTGAGTTGAGAAGGAGAAAGGAATTGGAGTCGGGCATTAAGGCAGAAACTCTGGAAGGACTTGCTGCTCATCTTCAGTCATGCAATTGCTTACTAGGGGAGAATTACCCAGAATCTGAGGCAGCACTGAATCTGCAGGGGCAGTTATAGAGCTTTAACCTCAAAGATCAGATTGATAGAGGGTCAAACTGCAAAATGAGCCCTGCTCTATATCAGCACTGTGACATCTTTAACTTTGCTCACAGCCTCTCCAAGTCACTGATTTTTACTTGCTTCTTTGAAGCACCAAGGGATTTCCCAACCTTTGCAAGAAAGGGGTGATTGCCTGGTCTAATATAGCTTAGGGCCCAAGGAAATATTCATAGGAGCACTGTATTAAGAAAAAGTCATACTAGATCACTTACAGAGCTTCTTTCGTCTTTTTAAGCATGAAATTATACTTTTATAAAATGCAATATCTGTAGGATTTGGATTTGGAGTAGTTCCATCAATTGGAGTGGGTTTCCCACTGATTGAACTCTACCTCAGATAATCTCGGACACTCCTTTGTACTCAGAAAATTCTATATATTTCTTACATACAATTTTTTTTTTAGGAGATGAACTAATAACTTCAGGATATTTCTTGCAGCATACAAATTTAATGAGTCTTAAAGTAAATGACTTTTTAGGAAGGCATTAAATTTTCCAAAACTTTACTACTTTTTATTCATACTTTTTTATTTATTAATTTGTTCACTAATTTAGCAGATAGTTGTTGAGCAAATGCATTACTCTGAGTACTGGGAATTTTAAGATGAGAGGATGTAATATCTAACCCCTAAGAATCCACAAGATTAACAAGCAGAACACAGACTTGCTAAGTACTTTGGAGGCACCTCCATTTAAATCACCCAAGTCCTGTGAGTTAGGTTGTACAGATAAAGCAGAAAAAATTAATTGACTTAACTTGAGGTATTACTTAGATTTTAGTCTCCATAACATTTCTTAAAACATTTCCTTTTAAACCAGCTTTCTCGGTTTATTGTTGTTTTGTCCTTATTGGTTAAAATAGAAATTTAAATACATAGGATCTTGAAGGCATGTGAGTGAACTTTATTTGCCATTATTCCAAACGTTTGAAAATACTTTCACCTGTTATTACTAATATGGAAGTGTTACCATGTTGAAAGGGCCACTGAAATATTTGAGTTGGAAAGATTGTCAAGTATGTCCTTAAAATAAGGTTTAAGTCTCTTTTCCTTGCTAAAATGATGAGCTATTGATAAAAAAAAGCACCTCAAACTATCTTATGATTCTAAAATCATTGTCTTTATTTACACCATTCCAAAATAATCTCTCAATGATGCTAATAAAGAGGTTTCATGATCACACAGGAATTTTATGTAATGTATTCAACTTGCTCTCAACATTTCCTGAAGGAAAATCTTCTAGAAATTGCTTTGTTGGCTCAGATATTTGAATATAATCTAGGAAAGAGTAATGAATGGTAATCATGGCTACTAATGTACATTAGGACTAAGGGAAAAGAAGGAAAGATTGTATATGTTGTTTGAAAAATTTTAAGTGAAACAATTCAGAAACAGTAAGTTAAATACCGCATGTTCTTACTTATAAGTGGGAGCTAAATAATTTGTTCAAATGGAAATAGACAGTGAAATAATAGTCAGTTGAGACTTGGACGGGTGTGAAGGTGGGTGGGGGGTTAGAGATGAGAAATTATTCAGTGGTGCACACCGGGTGATGGTTACACTAAAAGCCCAGACTTCTCCATTATGCAATATACCCATGTAACGAAAGTGCATTTCTACCTTCTAAATCTATAAAAATGAAAAAAAATTATTAGGAGGCTGAGTCAGCTCTATTGCCTTGGGCTTACTTAGGAGGTAAGCAAATTAAAACTCAATTCAATGTAAATAGTAAAATAAAAAAAGCTTAACCAATCAGAAATCACTAACTAAACTCAAACCAGATACTTTTACTTTAACCAGTCAAATATTTTCTTTGTCTTGCTTCCTTAAACATGTTTTAAAAAACCGTTTTCTCCTGCACTACTTTAGGTGGAGCCCAACTGTTTGTGAGTCTGATACTGCCCCAATTCATTAATTTCTGCTGGAGTAAATTCTTTAAACTTTTCATATGGCTATGTTTATCTTAAAAATACATATGCCGGCTGGGCATGGTGGCTCACACCTGTAATCCCAGCACTTTGGGAGGCCGAGGTGGGAGGATCAGTTGAGGTCTGGAGTTTGAGACCAGCCTGGCCAACATAGTGAAGCCCCATTTCTACTAAAAGGAAAAACAAAAAAAACAAATAAAATACAAATATTAGCAAGGCATGGTGGTGTGCACCTGTAATCCCAACTACTCCGGAGGCTGAGGCACAAGAATCACTTGAACCTGGGAGGTGGAGCCAAGTAAATTCCACTGTACTCCAACCTGGGTGACAGAATGAGACTCTGTCTTAAAAAAAAAAATTCGTATGCTGTATATGTTTATCTTAAAACAAAATATATTTAACATTCATTACGGTAATAAGTCTAGATGCTTTGAGGAAGGCTATATTTGTATGTATTTTAGTAAATAGATGATCACAAATGACACTTTAAAATAGATTATATTTTCATTAAATAACTAGATTTATGAGCCCACACAACAGGGTATCACATAGTAATTTACATTAAAGGAAACAACATATTGTTCAAATAATATTCATAGTTTTGGCCCAAAATTTATAGTTTATTTTGCTCTCTAATTGGATTTTAATTCAATAATGTCATAATATTAAGATAAAGAGAAATAAATTATTGGTTCCACATATTTATTCTAGTGATGCAATTTTTCTTAAAGAGAAACTCAATGAAGTTCTTGTCATAATACAGAGAGACAAGAACTTAGATCAGCAGACTGAATAGAAGGAAAGAAGTGGTAAAGCACAGTGGTTAGAGGCTGGGCTATGGGAACACACCTTCTAAATTCAAATCCCAGCTGAGTTATTTTCTACCTGTGCAACTTTAAACAAGAAACTACCTCTCAGTGATTCAATTTTCTCACCTACATGCCCTGGTACCCCATAGGTCTATTAGAAGATGAAATGAGTTTCTTACTATTCTTATTATTGCTGCAGCTACTACCACCACCACCTTCATCATTGCTATGGCTGCTACTGCTGTAAGATAACTAAGAAAGAGTTGAATTGTTTAGAAGTCAACTAAGGCAGAAATTGTCACATGCATGTCATAATTCTAAAGTAATAGTGTACAGAGCCTAATGTAGTCAAAGACTTAGGAGTAGTGGAAACAAGTTGGTGAACTATACAAGAGGTTCATATTTGGATGTCTAGTTTGTAGTCTGTCAGGCTCCTCTAGACCCAATATTTCAGCTGTGGCTGCATGGTTAAGTGGTTAACCAGGTTGGGGATAAATAGAAGTACTGAAGTCAGCATGTGGTCTGCATCCAATTCTTATCAAATGAGATTCTTAACCACAAGAACTTAGTTTTCTTGTCTTTAAGATGAAGGTGTTAGTAGAGGACTCTAAAGTCTGAGCTTTAGTATTCCGACTTCTTAGGAGGTACATGATTTGCTCGAGTCTACACAGTTTGTGAGTCTTAAGAGTTGGAACTCAAACCAAGTGTGTAAAAACATTATAAATGTATTGAAATATCAATCTTCATTAACTTTGGAGATGCCTTAATACTCAAATAGAAACAAAGTTAACAAAATCACAAACATATGGTAGTCATAATGTGATTAAGAGTCTAAGAGTTTGGATTTATTCCTCATTGCATAGTATTTCAAATTGGGGCACTAGATCCAAAATATTGCCTTGACTTAAAAAGAGAAACAGAGCACTGTTCCTGCTGGGTTTAGTAAATAGCTTTAAAAGAGACAAACAAAATGCCATTTCTTGAGATTTTCATCACTATGCTTTCAGCTTTCTGGGGTCTAAAAGGCACAGGAGAAGTTTCAGCAGACCTTCACCATTAGTAAGTGGTATGCATGGTGATGGAAATTAGCTTGACATATCTTAGGGAGCTTAGGGTTGACAGAGATAAGTTTTGGGTCTAGTCAAATTGAGCGAGACTTCATTTCAGTCATACCATTCTAACTTCAACCTTAACAATTAAAAAATTATTAAGTGAAAAAGTTACCTTTGGGTATATTTTATTACTTTTTTAAAGTAATTGCTACCTCTCCCACTCTATTGACATGAGCCTAGGCTTTGTGTCTTGCTTTGGTAAATGAAATGTGAGTAATATGATGATGTGTTTCACTGTATAGAAGAAGATTTACAGGCTCTCACCTGATTCCACCGCTGCTCTTTTCCCTCTGCCATAACAATAGCATGTCCCTGACAGAGATTGTTGCTATAGTGTGGGACCCCAAATGGAACAAAATCAAGGCAGACAAGTAATAAAAATAAACATAAGCAAGATATAAACTTGTTGTTAAAGTCATTGAGATTTGGGGATAGTTTGTTGTTATAGGGCAAGCTAGGAAAACCCACTTAATACACTCTTTCTTCCTCCAGCAAAGATACTTTTATCTGGTTGCATTTCGAGGTATTGTTCTTGGTAAAACAATCTTTTGGTGGGCAACCTCTGTGTCAATCTGAATTTACTATTAAATTTTTGCCTAAAATGTCAATATGTTCTCAATAAAAACCATTTGCCTAATAATCAGAAATGATGCAATTGTTTTTTCCACTATAGCCCAAGTTAATTATAAATCAGAGTAATAGTTCATTTGGCATAGAATGGGCGTAGAAATAGAAAGGCTTTTTAAAAATTTCTTTCTGAGAAAAGCAAGCCTTCACTGAAAGTTAAATGCAATGAAATTAATTTTGCATTTTATTTATATTGATGCTTGGGATCAATGCTTGGATTAATTGACATGTAGTTTCTGTTTCATCTTCCATGACTGTTTCATTACTTTTTGAAGAGGTAGACTGGCATTCCTCATGCCCTTTGAACACAAAGAGACAATATTTTCAGCATGATGAATGACAGCTGTAAACAGAATGGCTCAGCAAAAGTAAATCCAATTTACTTTCTTTGGAAGTACAAATAGTTTGAATAACCACAATGTTTACAGTTATGGTTGGCTAATCTATGATTCTGTCTCACTCTTCTCATATAGCATCTTCTTTGAGTTTGGGGCATTATTCCAGAGAGACAATTCCAAAGAGTAATGAATTAGTTCTAAACAAGAAAAGTAATCAGAGCCTTTAGAAAAAAAAATAAGAGAAATTCAGGGCTGGAAAACATCAGTGGACAAAAAATTCACAAGAGCTTTTCAAGATAATAATATATTACCTTGGTACCCATTGATGGTACTTATTTATAATATTTTGGAAGAAAGTTTAAAAAAGCAATGTGCTGTTATGTCTGTAGATTCAACCTCAAGGTTTGATCTTTTGGTCTTTTTAGATGTGTTTTACAGAGGCTGATGAAACCCACTGTTCACTGAGAAAAAAAGAATAAAGTCATAAATAACCTGGTTTATCACTGAAACTGCTTCTGATTTCAAGACAATAAGGTTATATTAGTCAGGTTAGGATAGCCTTATGTTGCAGTAAACAATTCAGAAATTACTATTTCTCATTCATACAACTGTCCCATGCAGATCGGCAGGGACTTCTGTTTAACATAGTCACTCAGGGACACAGGTTGTTGAACAATTTACCATTTCTCCTATAGAGACACCATCTGGAACACAGGAACCCCAAGTTTTTCAGATAGCACAGCCAGAGAGAAGAAATGCTGGAGAGGTTTTCACCAGAAGTTAAAATGCTTTGGTCTAGAAGAAATGCATGAAACAATTAGTCAAAGCAATCACATGGCCTTAGTAAATTCAGAAAAGTGAGGAAATAAAATTATCCTCCTGTTGGCCTAGAAGAAGAAAACGAGCTATAAAGCAGCTCTAGAGAGCTTGACTATAGAAGACCAACCTTAAAAAACCTATTGACCTTGCAATGAAAAGACACGATAACCAGACAAATACAATGAAATAACATACCATTATTGTAAGTAGAATTTGGAAGAATCTATAAACCAGAATAGAATATTTGCTTTGGAGAACTGTCTTTACAGCTGTGTCTTAAAAACCAGTCATTTATCCATTGTTTTGAAACTATGTTTTGATTCTAAGGTATTTTAAATGTTGTTATTAAACTGGAAAACAGATCATGGCATTTTCAAAAAATCAGCATCCTGTATCTATAGTCAAGCTTTTTAAATAGAAGGAATTATAGTAACAAGGAAAGGAATACTTTTCCAATATATGGATATTGTCATTCGTAGGAATAAAATAAGAAAATTGGTGGTAGAGAGATATTTATATTTACCGAATAAAAGACAGTAACTGAGGTTGAGAGAGATCAATTGCATCGTGCTGGGTAATTTCTTCTTCTGTTTCTGCTGTGAAACCAGGCAAAAACAAAGAGAAGACCATTTGTGAAAACCTCAAGATCTTTTAGTTTATCAAGAATGTCAGTGAAGTTGTATCCGTCACTTAGAAACCTAGTAGCAGAATGAGTTAGTTTAATTCATGCTTTTGTGTAAAAATTAGATCATAGACCTGGGCCTGGGCCTAAGTGAATTTTAAAATCTCCCTCAGGTGAGCTTAATGTGGAACCTTAGCAGTGAAGCCATTGCTATAAGCAGATCAGAGATCATGTCTTGTTTTGTGCATCACTCTTTCTCCAGAGTCTGGCATAATCCTTAGCATATAGTAGGCATTCAATAACCCTCTGCAGAATAAAGGAATATAGATGGAAGGAGTATATTTGAAAAAAAAATGTAGAGCACTATATAGATAGAAGCCAACAAACGCTTAAAATGACAAGTGTTTTATAATATTAAGTGAGTTAAGTTAAATGATAGTCAACCTGTCTTCAACATTGATTAGGTAGACAGTGTCATAGGAGACATGTCAATTAATTTTCTAGTGATGAATCTCATTACATAATTAAATGGAAGGTCATCCTCTCCCTCTTTCTGAGAATCATGATATAGCATGTATTGGCACTCATGTAAGTATGATCCACTGTTTATTTAGATGCCTGAGGTTGCAGATAAGCTGTATCTGTTTTGAGAGAGGTGTAATTAAACAACCCTTTATAAAGGTAATAAAATATAATGACTACTCGAATAACATCATCAGAATTACTTTGGTTTAACTCACACAATTTCTTTCCATTTGTCCATTTTTTATCTTTTCCTTTAAAAATGTAATTAATTTTAATTAACAAATAAAAAATGTATGTATTTACTGTGTTTATATGATGTTTTGAAATATGTATAAGGAGAGTGGCGGAGCAAGATGGCAGAGTAGGATTCCCCAGTGATTGATTGATTGTTCTCCCACAGAAACATCAATTCAAACAACTATCCACACTCAAACAAATCTTCACGCGATGTAAGAAAACCAGATGAGAGATCACAGTACTACCTGGTCTTAGGATACTAATAGGAAAAGACTAATTGAAGGCAGTAGAATAGACAGCCTCACATTTCCCACATCACCCCTCCCCAAATCTCAGGCAGTAAAGCATAGAGAGACATCATTTGCTTGAGGGAAAGAAAAAAATATAAGCATAACATTTTGCCTTGGAACCCTGTAGGGGGGCTGCCATAGTGAAACCCTGCACTAGGCAAAAGCCTCCAGTCCTAGACATCAGGCTAATACTCATAGATCCACCCTGGCAAGAGACAGGCACCTATTGTCCCAGTGGGATATACCTAAGATCCAATCTGCATCATCATCAGCTGAATACAGTGGTCTTGGCCCCTGAATTAAGCGGCAGGCAGGTTGCAGGCCTTGGGCATGCTCTAAGGCTGCACTGGTGTCAGTGGCAGTAGGATTTGGCAAGCTAGGACTATGTCAGTCTCTGTGGCCATGGGATTGCCTACATCACTCCTCCTCTAACCCTAGGTATTGCAGTGCTGAGAGAGACACTGTCTACTTGGGGAAAGGTGAAGGAAGTAAGCATAAGTCTTTACCTTGGAACTTGCACTAGGCCCACCACAGTAAAGCTCAGTACTAGGCAAAATCCCATGGACCCTGACACTAGACTGTACCTCTGAGCAGAGCCTTTAGAACTGCTATAGTGCCAAATGGGAGCTCAGTGCCAGACAGGAACCCACAAACCTGGAAAGGCAAACTTGAAATCTGGCCTATATCACCACCAGTCAACTATAGCAACCTTGGGCATTAAATAAACCTCAGTGTTGGGTAAGCTATAGAAACTGCAGGACTTGGGCATGCCCCAGTGCTGCACTGGTCTTGGCAGTAATGAGCTTTAGGTGTGACCCTGCACCGTGTTCAGCTTTTGTGGCCAAAGAATTTCAGCCATGGCAGTCCTGGGCTTAGTGTGCCCCCTAGAGCTTCAAGATTAAAATATAATAGTAATGCGTTTAGGGATCTCACCAGTCAACCTACCCTAAATCTCTGGACAGGCTTAGTGCTGAAGGAAGCTCCTAAACAACGCAAGGCTGAAGATTAGAACGGATACCTACATAAATGTGCAGACATCAACAAACAGCTACAAATATGAAGATCGATCAGGGAAATATGATATGACCAAATGAACAAAATAAGATGTCAGTGACTGACACTAAAAAGAGGGAGGTGGAAGATTTTCTTGACAAAAAATTAAAAATAGGTATTTTAAGGAAAAGCAACTTCAAGAAAATACATAGAAACAACTCAGAAACTTACCAGAAAATTTTAAAAGAGAGATTGAAAAAATTAAAAGAAAAAAAAAAACAGTCCTGAAGCTGAAAATTACAATGAACAAAACAAAAATTGCAATAGAGAGCATCAATAGCAGAACTGATTAAATAGAAGAAAGAATCTATGAAATCAAAAACCAGTTAATTAAAAATATAGACTCAGAGGGAAAAAAAGTAAAGAAATAAAGAAAGCTTAAAAGATTTGTCGGATGGCATCAAAAGAGAAAACTGATGAGGCATTAGTGTGTAAGAGGAATAAGAGAAACAGAAAGGAGTAGAAAGCTTATTTAAAGAAACAAAAACAGAAAAATCTTAAAAATGATGTAAATATCCTGATACAGGAAGATTGTTTCCTATCACATTCAGTACAAATAAGACTGCCTCATGGCATGTTCTAATTAATGTGTCAAAGATCAGTGGCAAAGAGAATCCTAAAAACAGTAATATAAAACAAATAAGTAACATATAAGGAAGTTCCAATATGCTTAACAGTAGACTTCTAAGCAAAAATTTTAGAGACCAGGAGAGAGTAGATTGATACATTCAAAGTGCTGGAGGAACAAAAATTGCCAACCAAAAATGTCATACCCAGCAAAGCTCTCTTTCTGGGATGAAAGAGAGATAAAGACTTCTGGAAAAACAAAAGCTGAGCAAATTCACCTCCAGACATGTCTTACACGAAATGCTAAAGAGAGGTCTTCAAAAATAATAATAAAAAAAGATGCTAATGAATAACATGAAAACATCTAAAAGTACATAATCCACTGGTAAAAGTAAATACACAGTAAGATTCTGAATACTCTAATAATGTGATGGTGGTGTTTATATATTTAACACAAAGATTAAAAGACAAAACAATTAAAATTATAACTGCAATGATTTGTTAAGGGATATATAATATAAAAATGCAAATTTGTGACATCAAAAATCAAAATATGGGAGGGTGGAGTTAAAGAGTAGAAGATTTTT
The DNA here is from genome assembly GCF_000951035.1 of Colobus angolensis palliatus. Taxonomy (NCBI): domain Eukaryota; kingdom Metazoa; phylum Chordata; class Mammalia; order Primates; family Cercopithecidae; genus Colobus; species Colobus angolensis. Next base: position 3,125,505 of record NW_012123820.1, read on the forward strand.
TTCTTTTATTTTTATTTGCAATCAAAACTAGGTTGTGAATATTTTAAAATAATCTTTTTATCACTATATTTTAAAATAATCTTTTTATCACTATAAGATGTTTTTTGTAAGCCTCATGGTAATCACAAAGACCTGTAAGAGATACGCCAAAAAAAAAAAAAAAAAATCAAACCGGATGTGGTGGCGGGCATCTATAATCACAGCAATCACGAAGACTGGGACAAGATACCCGCCAAAAAAAAAAAAAAAGAAATCAAAACATTCTACTAGAAAAAAATCACTTAACCTCAAATTAAGAGAGTAATAGAAGAAAGACAGTAATGGAGGAAGAAAGGAAGAATGAATCTGTAAAACAACCAGAAAACAAATCAAACTAGTAGCAGTAAGCCCTTATCTATCAATAATTACCTTGAATGTAAATGGATTAAATTCTCCAATTAAAAGACACAGAGTGGCCAAATGGATACAAAACAAACCCCAACAATATTCTGGCTGCAACAGACTCACTTCACCTGTAAGAGTACACATAAACTGAAAGTACAGAGATGAATAAAGATATTCCATGTGAATGGAAACCAAAATAAATCAGGAGTAACTATACTTATATCAGATAAAATAGATGTTAAATTAATAACTGTAAAAAGAGACAAAGAATGTCATTATATAATGGTAAAGGGATTGATTCAGCAAGAGGATATAACAATTATAAAATATATGCACCCAACATTGGAGCACCTAAATATGTAAAACCAATATTAATAGATCAAAGAAAAAGAGGCTACGATCCAATAACAGTAGGCAACTTCAATACTCCACTTTCAGCAATGAGCAGACCATCCAGACAGAAAATAAGGGGAAAAAATTATCAGATTTAACTGCACTGTAGACAAATGAAGCTAACTGACATTTATAACTTTCCACCCAACAGCTACAGAATACACATTTTTTTAAAAAATGTGGTTGACTATGGGTAACTGAAACTGCAAGAGCAAAGCCACAGATAAAATAGGAATGATTATGTATCAGAATATCTCAGAAAATGTGCTTTTTTCATGATTTATATAATCTAACCTATAACAAGTACTATTGTTCTAAAGATAACTGTTCTATTGAAAGTTATAGCTATACTGAAAATAATGGGTTTTCTACCTTTTGAGAATATCTTTGGGTATTTTAAATATGCCTTTAGAAGTCAAATGTATTTGGACATATAAATTCAAATTCTACATGTCTGGCACTGTCATAGGATTTTGAGATACAGAATGACATTGGTATTGATCCTACTTTCAGGGAGCTCAGAAACTAGTGAAGGAGACAGACTTTTAAAAAATGAGTATTAACACTCAGTATGAACTGGGAGAAATATGTCCTGGCCCAAAGCAGGAATTCTAAGAAAAAAAAAAAAATTGTTGGAGGACTTTTTCTCTTGGATAACCTTTTGGGTAAATTGCTATCTGTAGTGGAAGTTATCCCTGATTTTGGTATGGAATAATATTAAAGTATTTTCCAAGTGAACCGGGGAAAAAGGCATTCCAGGATGAACAGAAGGGTATGCAAATACACAGAAGCACAAATTGTATGCACAGTTAGAAAGTGCAAGTAGATCTATAATCTTTGGACACACATTTTGATAAGGACAGTACCAGGTGGGGTCATTGTAGTGGGAAATACAAGGCTAGATTATAAAGGGTGTTTTGTGTCATGGGAAGAATGTAGGACTATTCTGTCAGCTTTTACGGGGAGCTAGTTAGCTTATGACTGCAGAGAGAATACACCCTTCAACTAAAAAATGCACTGTGAGTTCATTGGATAGATGGTGGTAAAGTCTTTTATTGGCAAATTAGAGAACCTCTAAATTGATGTAAAATGACCAACTTTCTCTTTTACTTTAAAAATACTGGGAAATCTGAAATGAAGCCTCTCCCCATGAGCATATTTCATTTTTTTATTGTCACCTGGGGAATGTTAATGCTTTTGGACTGCTGCCTATAGCCTTGGCTTCATTACCTAAGTGGATATTTGGTGATAGCAGTGTACCCTCATAAAGACAGACTGCTGATTACGTTTCCATTAAAGACCACAGCCAAGTCTGGCTGCTAATTTCCTTGCCAAAAGCAGTTAGATTTTTACAGTGACCAGTTTGTATGGAAAAGAACCACTTTTCTTGTCAGAGTGTAAAGAGATAGCATAAGAAATTTGAGATTGTGGCCTTTATTAAAAAATATCCAAAATACATTTTCTAAAATAGACTTTACATATTGTAATTTTTAAAAACACCTACCTTTCTTTATGGCAAGTTATATTATTATCTATGCTTTCAAATTCTATTTATCCACTGCAAGTATAAAAACGAAAGAAAAATGAATGTAGAGTAGAGACTATCACTTCAGTCATTCATTCATCAAACATCTATATAACATTTATTATGTTCTAGGCATTGTGCTAGGTGCCATGGCTTACAAAATGAATGTGGTGCAATGGTTATGCTAAAAAAGCTTAGAATCCAAGCATGCCAATCTTGAGTGTAAAGCATTTTGATAATTAATAAAAAACCCAAAATTCTTATAAAGGAAAGACAATCTATTATAGCACTGTGTTTAGCAAAAGAAACCATAACTAAAATACTAGGGTCAAGATTATCAGTAGTCGTAGGCTTAATTATAACATAGTCCCTGTGACAACAATTGTTATAATTTCATCATCATTGTTATTTTTGGATTTTTGTTATGAACTGAATGTGACCAATCAAAATCTATATGTTGTAGCCCGAACCCCAAAAATGTGGTGGTATTTAGAAATGGGACTTTGGGGACGTGACTAGAGTTAGATGAGGTTATGAGAATGGGCTCTTATAGAATTGGTGTCCTTATGGGAAGGGACATAAGTGCTAGCCCTCTATCTTGCTCTCTCTATGTGCACCTACCAAGGGAAGGTTATGTAAGCACACAGCAGGAAGACAATCATCTGCAAGCCGTGAAGATAGCCAGAACGTGAACATACTGGCACCTAGATCTCAGCTATCCAAGCTATCAGTGAGAATATAAATTTCTGTTTTCATAGCCTCCCAGTCTATCATATTGTGTTGTGGTAGCCCAAACTGACAAATATACCCATCGTATGGTAGGCAACATGCTTAGTGCTTTCTTTTAATTTTTTCCAATGCTCACCATAAATCTTCAAGGCAACTATTACTGTCCTGATTTTAGAGGCATGTAATCTGAGGTTAGGAGGCCTAAACAAATTGCTTGGATGGTATAGCTAATAAGTAGCAAGTGAGGATTTAAGCCTATATTCATGTTATCTCCACTACTAAAAGACACCACTTCATGGCATGGATTCTGTCTCAGTCTGGCTTTTATTACTGTAACACAATACCACAGACTGAGTAATTTAGGATAAAAACAAATTTAT
>NW_012123820.1:3128965-3140570 GCF_000951035.1 Colobus angolensis palliatus
TTCCAATGCTCACCATAAATCTTCAAGGCAACTATTACTGTCCTGATTCTAGAGGCATGTAATCTGAGGTTAGGAGGCCTAAACAAATTGCTTGGATGGTATAGCTAAGAAGTAGCAAGTGAGGATTTAAGCCTATATTCATGTTATCTCCACTACTAAAATACACCACTTCATGGCATGGATTCTGTCTCAGTCTGGCTTTTATTACTGTAACACAATACCACAGACTGAGTAATTTAGGATAAAAACAAATTTATATTTTACAGTTCGGGAGGCGAAGTCCAAGGTCAAGGCGCTGCTTCCAGTTAGGGGCATCTTCCTGCGTCATGACATGGTTGAAGGCGTTTCAGGGCAAGAGAAGCACACTGAGAGCCAAACTGGCTTTTATAACAGACTCACTCTTGCAATAACTGACCCACTCCAGGGATAACCCATTAATCCATTAATGATTTAATCCATTTAGGAGGGCAGAACCCTCATGACCCAGCCACCTCTTAAAGGTCTCACCTCTTAATACCATTACATTAGAGATTAAGTTTCAAAATAAGTTCAGAAGGGACAAACTTTCAAATCATAGTATTCACCTCTGGCCTCCCCAGACTCATAATCTTCCCACATAGGAACACATTCCTTCCATCTCCATAGACCCAGCGTCTTTACTCATTCCAGCACCAACTCAAAAGTCCAAAACCCGAAGTCTCAACTGTGAGCCCATACAATTAAAACAAGTTATCTACTTCTAAGATACAATGGTGGGAGAGTTATAGGGTACACATTCCTATTTTAAGAGGGAGAAATAGGCCAGAAGAAGGGAGTAAAATGCCCCAAGCAAGTTCAGAACCCAGCAAGGAAGACATTAATTCTTAAAGCTGACTTCCTGTCCAGCATCCTGTGCACACTGGAGCAAGGAGTAGGCCCCCATGATGTTGGGCAATCTCACCCCTGTGACTTTGCCAGGCTCAGCCCACACTTCAGCTGTTTTGGCTTGGAGTTACACACTGGTGCCTGCAGCTTTCCCTGATGGGCATTATATGCTACCAGTGGCCCTACAATTCTGGAATCTCAAGAGCAACCCTGGCTGTCACTGCACCTTTCAGTTCAGCATTGCCCTGGTTTGGGCTCTCAGTGGTGGATCCACCCCTGTAACAAGTCTCTGCCTGGGCCCCCAGGCTTTTCAATACGTCCTCTGAAATTGAGGTGGAGGCCACCCTGCTATCACAGTTTTTGCATTCTACACAGTTGCAAAATTAGCACCATATTGACACCAAGCAAGTCTTAATGCTTGTGTTCTTTGGAGTAGCAGCACTAGCCACAACTGGGCCTGCTTGAGCCATGGTGTGGTGCCACCAAGGTTTACAGTTTGTACCTCTCAGAGCAGCAAACTGAGTCACAGCTGGGGCAGCCACGGAGTGTTGCAGCATGATGTAGGAAACAGAGTCCTGAGGTGGCTCTGAGCAGTGAGTTGGTGGAGGGTTTCCTTGGCCCTGTCCTGCAAAACTGTTCTGTCCTCCTAGGCCTCTGGACCTCTGAGGTCAGGTGAAGCAGCTTCAAAGATCTCTAATGCCTTTGAGATTTTTCTCCCTTTGTCCTCATAAATGGCCTTTGGTTATTTTTTATCAGTACTTAGTCACACTCAAACATGCTTTTTGTTCTTCACATGACCAGTCTGTGAATTTTCCAAATTTCTATATTGTACTTCTCTTTAATTATAAATTCTGTCTTTAAATCATCTGTTTGCTCCAAAATCTCACTGTAAGCAACCAAAGGTAACTATGCAGCATCTTGAATGCTTTGCAGCTTAAAAATATCTTCTGCCAGATATTCTAGTTTATCACTCTAAAGTTTGGTCTTTCACAAAGCCTCAGGGCATGGACAAGTTTTGCCAAGCCCTTTGCTATCCTTTAGCAAGACAGACTTTATTCCATATTTCAATAACTTATTCTTTATTTCCATCTGAGACCTCATCAGCATGGCCTTTATGTTCTACATTTCTGTCAGCATTCTGGTCGTGACCACTTAAGTAATCTCTAAGAAGTTCCGGATTTTTCCTAGTCTTTTTGTCTTCTAGGCCCTTATCAGAAATCAGCATTGCCCTTAATGCTTTTTTTAATGGCAATATAGGCTTTTTCTAGCTTGCACCTCCAAAATCATCTAGTCTCAATTCATTACTCAGTTCCAAAGCCACTTCTACATTTTTAGGAATTTATTATAACAACAGTCCCACTTTTGGCGTCAATTTTCTGTCCGAGTCCATTTTCTATGGCTACAATACAATACCAGAGAAAAAAGGAAGGTAACATAATTTTTTAAAAAATATATTTCTTACAGTTCTGGAGGCTGGGAGTTCCAAGGTCAAGGGGTTTCATTTGGGGAGGACCTCCTTTCTGTGTCATAATGTGGTAGAAGGCATCACTGGGACAGAAGCACACTGAGAGCCAAGGTGGCTCTTATAGCAGACCCATTCTTGTGATCACTAACCCACTACCATGAGAACCCATTAATCCATGAATGAATTAATCAGTTTATGAGGGCAGACCACTTACAATCCAATCACCTCATAAAGTCCCTACTTATTAATACTGTAACATTGGAGAGTAAGTTTCAACACGAGTTTCAGAGGAGACAAACATTTAAACCATAGCAGATTCATTAATCTTTGCTCCCATAATGACAAAATATTATACTCTGATATATGTATTCTTAACTCACCATATCTTTGGCTTTTTCCATCTCATAATGTAATAATAATCACACAAACTAATTTACCCTTGTTTCTAAGCATTCAAAATGCTTGACAATAATCTATCATTTATATAATGACTTTAGTAGGCGTAGAAGCAGGAACGTATTTTTTCCTGGGATCCAAATATCATCTTCTTCACTTGCGGTTTAATTTTGTAATTATAAGAAGAAGCAATATAATAGTTGTCTGACACAATATGATAGCACATTATCATATGATTACCGAGATTCTTTGGCTCTGTTTATGTTTATTGTGGAGATTATGTGAAGATGTGAATCAGTGGCAGGCAGGACTGTCTGGTACATCATTTAGGAAGTTATATGGGTCTTCTGATGCTTTTGCTAGGTTTACTTTTCTTATCAGTATTGACCACCCAGCTTTTCAATATGGAATACACGTATATTTGGTTGCTTTCTTTTACCAGTATGTTTTGAGCTTGTAGATTTCCTCGAATAATAAACTTTTATTCCTGGGTCAGTACCTTTTTGAGGAGGGTCTAGATGTATTCATATTACTGCCTCATTAAAAAAATTTAGAGAGTGGTTTATACTCACTGATTCTAATTTCTCTCCTCTCTGGCTTTTTAAACTAGCTTAAATTAGATTCTCCCAAACTACTCTTATCGAGGCAACCAGTGAACTTCACATTGCTCAGTTCTTACCCTCCTTGACCCATCAGGAGCATTTGACACCATTGATTAGTCCTCTTCGAAACTCTTTCTTCTCTTAGCTTTCAGCAGATCACATGCATCTAGTTTTCTCTTTCTGGATAGCCACTGCCTAAAATTTTCTTTGCTAATTTGCCTTCACCTATTGGATCCCTACATGTTGGAACATCTCTGGGATTAGTCTTTGGACCTCTTCTATTTTTTTTTGTATCTCTCTACAGTTAGTGATTTCATATAGTCTCATGCATTTAAATGACCTCTGTTTTACATATCTGTTCCTTTTTGAAAAATTGTTCCAGCATTTAGTGGTTTGAATCTAAAAGTATCTGAGACAGTTCTCAATCAATTTAGAAAGTTTATTTTGCCAAGATTAAGAATGCACCCATAACACAGTCTCAGGGGGTCCTGAGGACATGTGCCTAAGGTGGTTGGGGTACAGCTTGCTTTTACAGCATTTAGGGAGACATAATACATCAATCAATACATGTAAGATTTACATTGGTTCAATCTGGAAGGGTGGGACAATTCAGAGCAGGGGTTTCCAGGTCATAGGTAGATTTAAAATTTTTCTGATTAGAAATTGGTTGAAAGAGTTATTATTAATAGAAAGGAATGTCTAGGTCCCAGTAAGACATTGCAGATGAAGCCTCCAAGTAGCAGGCTTCAGAGAAAATAGATTGTAAATGTTTCTTATAAGACTTAAGGTCTGTATTTATATTAAATGCCAGTTGGCTTTCCTGAATTCCAAAAGGAAGGAGGGCATAATGAGGCACGTCTAACCCCCGCTTCCCATCATGGCCTGAACCAGTCTTTCAGGTTAACTTTGGAATGTCCTGGCCGAGAGGAAGGAGTTCATTCAGAAGATTGGTTGTAGGGGGTGGATGGGTGGGCTGAGAATTTCAGTTTTGGTTTACAGTGTTTTAAAATAATAATAACCATTTTATTTCACTTGCCATTTCTCAGTTGATTGGCTCTGGTTTGTGATATCTTCTGAGGTTACAGTCAGTGTCAGCAAATGCAGCAATCAACTGAAGGCTTTACTAGAGACAGAGGATCTGCTTCCAAAGTGGTTCACTCCCATAGCTGGCAAGTTGGTACAGATACTGTCCAGAGACCTCTCAATCCCTATGTAGACTTCTCCAAATAGGAAATCATGCACTTTCATTTCCACCATTGATCAAATAGGGCTATCCCTGATTCAATGTGAGAATGGAGTATATAAAAATATAAATACTTGGAGGGTTGGATCACTGGGGGTATTTTTAAGGCTGTCTGTCACAGTCCACCCTCTGGCCCCTAATAATTCATAGACCTCCCACATATAAAATATACTCACCATTTTCTAAATATTCCTTAAAATCTAATTACTTTATGTCTCGGGTGCATGTTTTAGGTCAAACAGCTCCTTGTGTGCTTTGTTATAAGTGAATGTATCCCCTCAGAATATATTTGTTGAAAGCCTACCCTTCAAGGTATAGGTATTATTGTATTAGGAGGTGAAGCCTTTGGAAGGTGATTAAGTTATAAGAAGAGAGCTCTCATGAATGGGATTAGTGCCCTTTAAAAGAGGCCCAGGAAAGACCCCTTGCTCCTTTTATCATGTAAGAATACAGTGAGAAGACACCATCTGTGAATCAGAAAGTAGGCCTTCATCAAATGCTAAATCTGTTGGAGCCTTGATCTTGGACACCCCAGACTCTAGAACAGTGAGAAATAAATTCCTGTTTATAAGCTACGCAATTTGTGTTATTATTATTATTATTTTTTACTGCAGCCCAAACAGATTAAAATGTCATTAATCTAGTTCAGATGCCTCAGGTTAAGTTCACAGAGTACAGCTCTTCAAGTCCAATTTCCCTGTGAACTAAAGAGATAATTTTTCTGCCCCCAAGACATCCGATATGCATTAGTTGGACAGACATAGGATAACTTCACAAAGCCCTCCATTTCAAAAAGGGGGTAAATAGACAGCCCACAGGTGCAACTATTCTCAAGCAATTCTGAAATTCAGCTGGACATATGTTTCCATTCTCTTGATTAAGGCTCATGTCTACTGCCTGGGATTTATACATTTTGATGCTTAACTCCACCATCTGAGATCTCGATTCCATGTTTTAATTCATCATTTCTTTTAATAATAAATGGCTGGTGGTGGTAACTGAGTGGTGTTTCGGGCTATTTCCAGCCCACAGTAATTTCAGAGTCCAAAGGCAGTTTTCTCTTTTATATTATATCTGCCCCTCTTCATCTAAGCTAACAGTGTTTCTACAAATATGATTCATTTGTGAGTCTCTTAAAACTACAAGATGTTGCTGACAAAAATCATATCTCACAAACAAATGGAAAAACATTCCACGTTCATGGATTGAAAGAAACAATGTCATTAAAATGGCTGCCCAAAGAAGCCTATAGACTCAATGCAATTTCTATCAAACTATCAATGTCATTTTTCACAGAAAAAAACTGTTTAAAAAATTAATATGAAACAAACAAAAAAAGAGTTCAAATAACCAAAACAATTCTAAGCAAAAAGAACAAAGCCAGAGGCATCACATTACCCAACTATAAGCTATACTATAAGTATTTTACTGGTAAAAACAAACAAACAAAACCAGACACATAGATAGACCAATGGAACAAAACAGAGAAACCAGAAATAAAGCTGCACACCTACAGCCATTTTATCTTTGACAAAGTTGACAAAAGTAAGCAATGGGAAAAGAATTTTGTTTTTAATAAATGGTGCTGGGATAGTTGGCTGGTCACGTGCAGAAGAATGACGCTGGACTCCTACATTTTACCATATCAAAAAAGTAACTCAAGGTGGATTAAATATTTAAATGTAAAACGTTAAAGTGTAAGAATCCTAGAAGAAAACCTAGGAAACACCATTCTGGACATTGGCCGTGGGATAGAATTTATGACTAGGTCCTCAAAAGCAATTGTAACAAAAATGAAATTTGATGAGTGGGACCTAATTAAACAAGAGTTTCTGCACAACAAGTGAAACTATCAACAGAGTAAACAGACAACCTAAAGAACGGGAGAAAATATTCACGAACTGTGCATTCAACAATGATCTAATATTCAGGATCTATAAGGAACGATTCAAGGGGCAAAAAAAAAGTAACTCCACTAAAAAGTGAGCAAAAGACATCAACATGAACAGACACTTCTCAAAAGACAGCATACAAGTGGCAAACAAACATGTGAGAAAATGTTCCACATCACAAATAATTAGAGAAACTCAAATCAAAATCAATGAGATACCATCTTACACCAGTCAGAATGACTATTACTAAAAAGTCAAAAAACAACAGATGCTTGCAAAGCTGTGGAGAAAAGGGAGCAGTTATACATTGTTGGCGGAAATGTAAATTAATCCAGTCACTGTGGAAAGCAGTCTGGAGATTTCTCAAAGAACTTAGAACTACCATTTGACCCGGCAGTCCTATTACTGGGATTACATTGAAAAGAAAGTAAATCATTCTACCAAAAAGACACATGCACTTGTATATTCATCATAGCAATATTCACAATAGCAAATTAATGTAATTAACCTAGATGCCCATCAATGATTGGTTGAATAAAGAAAATGTGGTACATATACACCATGGAATACTACACAGCCATGAAAATAACAAAATAAGTCTCTTATAGCAACAGGGATGTTGCTGAAGACAATTATCCTAAGTGATTAATGCAAGATAAAAAAACCAATACTACACAGTGTATACACCATGGAATACTACACAGCCATAAAAAGAACAAAATCAAGTCTTCTACAGCAACATGAATGTTGCTGGAGACAATTATCCTAAGTGATTAACGCAGGATAAGAAAACCAATAACTCATGTTCTTACTTATAAGTGGGAGCTAAACATTGAGTACTCATGGACAAAAAGATGGCAAAAGTAGACTGGGGACTACAAGGGAGGTGAGGGGAAAAAGCGGGCAAGGATTGAATAACTAACTATTGGGTACTATGCTGATTACCTGGGTGAAGAGATCAGTTGTATTGCAAACCTCAGTGTTCTGCAGTATACCTGTGTAACAAATCTGCACATGTACCCCCTGTATCTAAAGTGAAAGTTAAAAAAAAAAAAAAGTAAAAGTTTAAATTAAAAAATAAGTAGAGGATAGAGCAAACAACCAGTTTAAAAAGATTCCATGGGTCTCTTAGAAATCTTATTGGGAATGTACTCAATTTTTTAAAAAGTGACATTGATAATAAATTTTGTCACAATAAACTTTATTTTGAACTTCCTGCATGGCTGCTATAGAAAAACACATCTAAAATCCTTGGAAGTTCCATTGTTAATGAGTCGGAGAGGTCTTCCTTTAAGATTTTTGGAGGTACTATTTGCTTTTATTTTTGATACATTACTTTAAATATGCGTAAAGTCTTGATAAAGTTTTCACAGTAACACCCTTTATCTTTAGACAGTGTTTTCCTGACAATGTCTTGGATTTCATCTTTTCCTGGAAACCATTTTCATATTTTTAGCATTGTTTGCCATCTGGACAGGCAGGATTTAGATACAGTTTTATTTTAAACATAGAAAGCTCTGGATAATTTATGTATTTAACAATTATTCTTTTAGCTTAACTTTTTAATTTTCATTTTACTACAGACAGTAAGAAGAAGCCAGGTGATACTTTCAACACTGCCTGGAAATATCCTTAGCTAAATTAGCTTGTTTATTAAGTATATTTTGTAGTTCCTATGCTGTTGCAACTGATTTTTTTTTTTTTTTTTTTTTTTGGTGACTGAGTCTTGCTCTGTCATCCAGGCTGTAGTGTAGTGGCATGATCTTGGATCACTGCAGCCTTCACCTTCTGGGTACAAGTGATTCTCCTGCCTTAGCCTCCTAAATAGCAGGGACTACAGGTGTGAGCCACCATGCCTGGCTAATATTTTGTATTTTTAGTAGAGGGTTTCACCATGTTGGTCAGGCTGGGCTCAAACTCCTGACCTCAAGTGATCCACCCACCTCGGCCTCCCAAAGTGCTGGGATTACAGGCGTGAGCCACCATGCCTGTAACATGGTGTTAACTGTTGTTAAATTGTTGTTAAACAACACTTCTCCCTTTCTCCACCTTCCAATAACATTTCTTTATTTTCATTTATGTTCTTTCTCACCGTCTTTTTAAGAGCCAATGGGTTTTTGCTAACATTCTTTTCCTTGACCCCTAGAATTTCACTAACATTCTCTGAGTTTATTTCCCCACGTCTAATGTGAACATATGTATAGACTTTATGACTGCTTTAACTAATAGGAAGGTACAGTAGAAGTGACACTCTTCTACTTCTGTACCTAGTCATTAAGATTCCAAAATATTTTGTTTCTTCACAACTGGAAGTATTTTGGGACACCTCCTCTTAGAATACAGCCACTATGCTATGAGAGAACCAAGCCACAAGCAAGGAAAGGCAATCTGTAAGCATTCTGTTTACGGTCTTAGTTGAATTCCCAGATAATAGCCAGCATCAACTGCCAGCTATATGACCAAGTCAACTTAGATATTCCAGTGAATCAAGCCTATAGATGATTCATTGTCACCTAAAATAAGGTAAGCAGAGCTGTCCAGCTGAGTCAAGTCAATATATAAAAAAATGAATTTTGTTTTAAACTGCTAAGTTTGGGGATACATTTGTATACCTTAATAACTAATAGGAAAAGGATTTGGTACTAAAAGTGTGGTTATGCTTTAAGAAAAACCCAAATTATATAATAATGGCCTTGAATCTGGTAAAGTTGAATCTACAATGGCCTCAATGAGATTGTTAAGGAAGATTGGAAGGTTAAGAAGAAAACTGCTATTGAAGGTTAGAGAAAAGGTAAATTGTGTTATGTAGTAGAAGAAAGTTCAGCAACACTTTTGACCACAATTTGTGATCATTTTGAAAGTAGGAAATATGCATGTGGATTTAGTCAATGAAATTTTCAGGAAGAATGTTGACGTGCCATCTGGGTTATTTAAGTTGCATATATGATAAATTATGGATATTTAGGGAAAAACTAAAGATGAAATTGCATAGTTTTCTAATAGAATTTGGAGAAAAATTTCTGAGTCAGGTTTTGCTGGGTGCAAAAAAGAAAGTATTTCTTATTGCCAGTCTCTTCTGGAAAAAAATTTTTCACAGAATAAAATGGCTTTAGGGAAAATAGCAAATCCAAAGCTTTGCCAACAAAACACGATTTCAGAATCAAAATCTCAAAGATGCTGCTGTAAGATCCTTTGTTAAGACCAGAAAAATATTTAAGGCAGGGCTAGGTAGACTCTCTCAGCTGGGCAACATAAAAGACTTTTAATAACCATGACACCATTACATTTTTTAAAATTTCAAACGAGTTTATTTACATAAAATTAGAATAATTAATTTACAAGTTTTATTCCTGAGTCAAGTAAAAAAAATAACATACTTGGTGCTTGTCAAGTACTGGAGAGCTAGTAAAAAAATAGAGTGAGACTTCCAGTTTCTGGGTTCCACATGTAAACAGCTTGGAAGTCACCCCTCTATCTCAACAATACTTAAAAAGCTGAGAAAACTGAAAAATCAACAACCTTCTTAAATCTGAGGAGAAGTGAGGTCACAGGACAAACCACTCAACATTTGAGAGACAGGCAGATGCAAACATCAATTTACTGAGCCAGAAGTCTCTTTAGAACTAGTGCTAAGGTAGGAAAATGTGAATTGTAATTGACAAATTTTTGGAAGTTGAGTCTGGACAAATATGAGTTAAAACCTCCAGGGAGACCTGGTCGTCGGGGGGGCCCAGTGATTTTGTGAGTCTTATCACCAGGAGCTGACCAGGTTCTCACAGTAAGTATCAGAGAAAAATCCTCTCATACTTCCAGCACAAAAGGAAAAGAACCATTTTAAAATATGGAAGAATGCTGTGTTCTTCCTTTAAAAAGGCCTGTTCTCAGGAAAATCTATTTAATTAGTGACTAACCTGCTGGGGTTTTATCAGGCTTGAGGTAAGGGCAATGCTCAACTTCAGCCAACTCTAGCCATCCTGTCTTACTTAAAAGAGGTGAAAAAGAACTGAGAAAAAACTTGTAAAGTTCACAGACCAGAGGCATAAACTCATGAAAAGACTGAGACCTAATAATAGGACTATAGAACACTTCTCCCCACCCCACCTTTAACTACCATGTTTTAAAAACATGTTTACCACAGTTCTTCTTAGTCAGTATATCAAATTAAGCCACCAACAAAAATTACAAGGCATACTAAAAGTCAGAAAACATAATCTGAATAAACAGGAAAAGCATCAGAACCAGACGTGGCAGAGATGTTGGAATTAAAAGACTGGGAATTTAAAACAACTATGAGTAATATGCCAAGGGCTCTAATGGATAAAGTAGAGAGCATGCAAAAACAGATGGTCAGTGTAAGCAGCAAGATAAACATTCTAAGAAAAAAAAAAGATTAGGATTAAAAAGCAACATAACAAATGAAGGATGCCTCTGATGGGCATATTAGTAGACTGGACATCACTAAAGAAGTAATCTCTGAGCTTGAGGCTATATCAATAGAAACCTGCAAAACTGAAAAGCAAAGAGAACAAAGACAAGTCAAATCAAAAGAGAGTATTCAAGAACTGTGGGACAACTACAAAAGGTGCAATTTATATGTAATTGGAATACTAGATAGAAAGAAGAGAGAAAGGAACAGAAAAAAAAGTATGTAAAATAGTAGTGAGTAAGATTTTTTCCAAATTTATGTCAGATATGAAACCATATATCCAGGAAGTTCGGAGAACATCAAGTGAAATAAATGCCAAAATACTATTCCTAGACACATAATTCTCAAACTACAAAATAATAATAATAATAATAAAATAAATGAAGAAAATATCCTGAAAGAAGCCGGAAGAAATAAATAAAACTTTTTCTATTATAGAGGAACAAAGATACGGATTGCATCCTACTTCTCTGAAACCATGCAAACAAGAATAGACAACATTGAAATATTTAAAGTGTTGAGTAAAAAAATTACCAACCTATGGTTCTGTATATTGTGAAATTATCCTTCAAAAGTGAAAGAGAAATATAGGCCTTCAAAAATTGAATGAATTGACTGCCACTAGATCTGCCTTATAAGAACTAATTAAGAAAAGGTTTTTAGAAGAAAAAATATAACTCAGAAATTTGGACTAATATAAAGAAAGAATATTGGAAA
>NW_012123820.1:3144675-3167632 GCF_000951035.1 Colobus angolensis palliatus
GCTCAAGCGATCCTTCTACCTTGACCTCCCAAAGTAGTTGAATTATAGGCGTGAACCACTGTGTCCAGCCCAAGAAACCCACTGTAAATATAGACATAGGTTGATTAAAAGTAAATGGATAGAGAAAGATATACCATGCCAACAAAAAATTGAAAGAAAGCAGAAATAGCTATATTAATTTCAGGCAGAGCAGATTTCAAAGAAAAAAATTATCAGGGTTAAACAGGGGCATTACATAAAAAATATAAAGGTCAGTTATCCAAGAAGACATAGTAATTCTTAATGTACATGTGCCTAACAAGAGAGTATCAAAATACACTAGACATAAACTGATGAAATTGTGCAGGTGATGGATTGCACTCTCAATCACCTCGGTATAATTGACACTTATAGACCACTTCATCCGATAACATCAGAATACACATTCTTCTCAAGCTCATATGGAGCATTCACCAAGATAGACTGCATTCCCTTTAAAACACATCTTAACAAGGCTATAAAACATACCTTAACAAATTTTAAAAATAAATATTTTACAAACTCCAAAAACTTGGAATAGAGGAGAACTTCCTGAACTTGGTAAAGAATATCTGCAAGAAGCCTACAACTAATTTCATACCTTATGGTATGAACTAGAGTATTTCCCACTATGATCAGGAGCAAGGCAAGGAGGTTCCCTCTCACCATTTCTTTTCAACATTGTACTGGAAGTCTGAGCCAATGCAATAAAACGAGAAAATAAAATATAAGTTATGCTAATTGGGAAAGAAGACATAGAACTTTCTTTGTTTGCAAGACTATTAGCATTAGCACACCAAAGAGTGAAATAGGTATAAATCTAACAGAATATTGATATGGAGATCTATTCAAGGAAAACTGTAAAACTGTTAAAAGAAATAAAAAATCTAATTAAATTAAATGATTTCATGGATAGGAAAACTCAATATTGTCAAGATGTTAGTTATCTCTAACTTGATCTGTAGATTAAGAAATATACCACAAAAAGGTGGGATGTTAAAAATGGCTGAGGCTATGCATGTCTTAATTATTGCTTTCCCATTACAATGGCAGAGCTGAGCAGTTGCCACAGGGACAGTGTGGTCCACTAGTCTAAAACATTTCCTATCTAACCTATTCAGCAAAAGTTTGCTGACCCTTGCTCTGGGGTATGTGTTTTCTTAGACAGGGCCCATAGTCTATTCCATACCTAAAATGGGACTATACTCAGAGTCCAGTGTTAAGTAAGTCTCTAAATAGAATGAATGTATTAATGAATTAATTCTAGCAGACACAAATAAAATATTTAATACTATACCACCAGTACACAGATAATCGATGATTCATTCAATAATCTTTAAGGATATCTTCTTCAACTCAGAAAAGAAGGTTTCTTGGGAAACTTAATGGCATTGTCCCAGAACGTACTGATTCTTAGCCCAAGGAAGACAAGGTATAGCTCAAAGACATATGTAGGGATGGTGTTTGTCTAACAGAGTGGATTTTAACTTATTACAAAGTATGCTGCAATTTTAATAATGGAATTATTACAACTTGGGCTAAAAGGAACAGAGATACTCAACATGACAGAATGCATGGTGCTGGTTCAGAATGACTAAGTATTCAATGAATATTTACTTTATTTGGGGGGAGATTGCAAGGATGTTTAACATAAGCTCATTTGATTTCAATTTTGTGTAGTAGATACTATTACCTCTAATTTTAAAGGGGAAAACATTGGCTTAGAAAGATTAAATAATTTACCAAATTTTTAATAATCAGTAAGTGTCAGTAAGTGGCAGAATTAAGAGTGAAACCCAGGTGTTCTGACCAACTTCAGTAGTTTTTCAGTGATGTGCCAGCCACCTCATGTGTTGTGATCTGTGAGTAGAAACAAATGAGCAGAAATAGTTTTGTCTCATAGAAACACATATAACTAATACCAAGTCAAAAAAATCCTCAAGCAGTGAGCAATGGAACACAAATTGTGTAAGGAGGGTGGAGGAGAGGAACTTGGGAAGCTCAAGAGTGATGAGGATAAATTGTGCCAATAAAGAAAGGCTTATTTGGTGGAATCAGATCTAGGCTGAATGGTGGAGAGGGCAATAGTTCAAATAGGCAGCCAGTAATGTGAATAAAGGAGTAGAAGTAGAGTGACTAAAACTCCTTCAGGCTCTTGTTCTGGCTTGAGGGGAAAGATGTGATGAAGCTTTTGGGTCTTGTTTGAAAGTTAGAGAAAGTACAACATTGGGAATAGGAAGGGAGGTGTTATTCTTTTGACATTTGGTAAATTCTTTAGATGTTAGCATTTCTAAAAAAAATCTGTGAAGAAAGTGTGAAATGCAATTAAGACAGCTCTTCCACATGTCACACTGAATAGACAATGCCTTTGTATATTTTGGAAAGAGTATGCAGAATGCAAAAAGTTATTTGAGATTGAAAAATTATGAGCTCATTGTACAGAATGATTGTGTGTGTGTGTGTGTGTGTGTGTGTGTGTGTGTGTTTTCCCAGTATGGAGGTTGCCTCAATTGAGTGCTCCTTGGAATCTCTTCCAACAAGTCTATCAAATAGTAAAGCAGAGTGCCTTTTAGCAACATTAAGAAAAGCTCATATCCTCATTACCTAATATAAACAAGAAAAAAAAGATAAGAGCAAAAAGTTGAGGAGCCAAGTATAGTTAACTACCGATACTTGCATAGTCTGTAAAAGCTAAGTACAATGTGTGAGGCTCCTCAGGGAGCCAGGGAATTGACTTTGAGTGCTGGTACATTAATCCTACTTAGAAACACTTATCATTGTAAATAATTAAAACACTCTGATTTAGGCAGACAGTCTATGCTGAAGGAAGTTCCAGGAAGAGGACCGAATAAAATAATAGTCTCTATGGGATAATATGAGAATGGAGAAGTAGAGAAATCATTCTGATATTATTCCTCTTGGAAAAACAATGTCCTAAACTCTCTCAGACCTTCAAAAGAATAAATGAGAACACTTTCTTCATCAGACACTCATTGAATTGAACACAGTGGGACTTAAATGAATGCTGAGTTACAAAGAGGTGGAGGGGAACGATAATGTAATTGCAGCTGAGCCTCTGGTATATGTGACCTTCTATATGTACAGGGACTATAATACAACATGGAATACAAAAGACTATGTGTTTAATTGTACATGTCCTTCATCATAGCGACCACAAATCTCTTAAGTAATACATGGGAAAACCAGCCTGTAAAACTAGATGTCAATATGTGTGTTATTTCATCCAATATAAATGTAAAAAGAAAGTTAAAGTTTATAAATAGCCCAGTTTTTTATGGAGGAAATGCAGAATCATATTTTCCCTTCAAGTGTAGTCTTTTTCCTGGAGCCAAATTATTAATGGAAAGAATGTGTGCAATGGTCGATGTATGTGGTCTGAAAGGGAATTGAATTATAATAGTAAAAGGAGTAAAAGATATAATAGTTATTCCATTTTGGTTTGGGTAGCACATCTTTTAATGCATCTAGGGCATTTCTAAAGTCTGGCTTTTTCTTTAGAAAACTACCTCCTTTAATTTGTATGCTTGACAAAATGATCTCTTAATTTTAAGGTCTTTAATATCTAAACAATGAGATATGGAATTTAACAGTCTTTGGTTCTTTACATCACTGTGGTGGAAGAGGCAATCTGATAGAGTCTCCAGTAGCAACCCATTAAAACTGTAAAACATAAAAACCACCATCTCTTTCTACCTAATAGGCATGTTTTCACTGATTTAAGAGATCCTAGATGACAAAGGATACTTGGTGCTTTTTTGAGCTTTAAATGTGATTCTCTAAAATTTGACCCATGGTGATGATTAATTTTTCATAAATCTCCATTTCACATGAATGGAACTACAGGCTAAAATATGTGTTTAGTATTTTAAGAATTTTCCCAAAAAAGAGATTGCTACTACTTGTCACACCTTAAATTGTATTAGGAATGACAACATAAATGTTCACATTAATGATTTTTAAAATTTACTTATTTTAAACCATACAAAGAATTATGGGTGATCCTAGATGAGAGCATATTTATTTACAACTCATAAACCTGAGCCATTGCTATTGATATCTGAATTTACCAATGAAGAAACTGAACAAAGAGCAGTGTTAACTTGAACAATTTCCTTAATTAAGATACCTCAGTTCACAAAGTAAAATTGGAATGAAAACCCAGGGCTGTCTCACTTTAAATTTCTCTTTTTCTTAAAAAAAAAGCCACCTCCCATGAAGGCAAGATCATTCATATATTTAACATTGACTAGCAGGAAGGTTTTTTCCACGGTCGAAACTACTGCGACATTAACTTCCTGATGAGGCCTGGTTTCTTTTCTCCACACTGACATTTAGTAGGTTAGTAGAGAGGTGTAGGGTATCTTACATTCTACTCAATCACTATGGCTAAAGGGAGAGACCATAGCTGGCATCTCAGAATAAGCTAATAGGGTGGGGAGCTTTGGCTGTTCCTGAGCTTATTCAGACTCTGTGTTTGGCTGAAAATCATAGTTCCTGGTTTTACTAAGTATCCATCCTCTCAACCTTGTCCACGAGACTTTCAGTATGTTAACAGTGATTTTGATTATTTGGTCTTAAATGGTTTTGTTCATTCAATACTATCATTCAACACATTAACAATCTTAAAGTATTTCTGATATTTCTGAGGTGATGACTTCTGTAATGCTTAAGCAAAATTAAACTTATTTTTGAACTATTTGTAATATTTCAGATATAGTATTTACTTCAATATGTTTTGTAATAAACTTTTTATTATAAAATCAATTCTTTTTTTGGTTAAGTTGTTCTATTTAATAAATTAAATAAAATGTCAAATCTAGTTGACTTCTTCCCTCTCTAAAATCCATCCCCAGCTAGCCTCGCTATCCAAAGGAAACCACTATTAATTTTTTGTTTTTCTTTTAATTGCCTATTAAATGTCAAATAAGGTACTTATTTGCTATATGCTTTACTGATTCATCAAATTAATACAATGCTTAATGAATCTCTACTAAGAAAATAAGAAATTATGCACTTTCAACTTTTCTTTCAATTCTTTTCCATTCCATCTCTCACTTTTTGTTAGTTATATTACCATTTTTATGTTGCAAACCTTAGCATTGTCATTCTGTTATTTAAACATTAAGTCTTCTGTGCTATGTCTAGACTGATTCCAAATAATCAAATGCTAATAGGCAGCATTTACAATATGGTTTTCTAAATATTTTGTTTTATAAAATCAATAATATGAATGGATCCATAAAGGGGAAAATACGATGCTTGCTATGGCATTAAAAATTCATTACTTTAAAAAACACTCTTCCAAATGCTAATGTTAAATAGACTCTCTTATTTTCTGTCCAGATTCCTGCAAGCCTTTTGGGTTATATATGGTTCATGGATGATAAATTCATTGAATTCTGGCATTAGAAAACTAGAATCTATAACTGATTCTATACTTTTTCTCACATTTTCTTGATAGTTTGGCAGGGGATAGTATGTAACACTCCAAATATTTTTTCATTCAGTATTTAAAGGGATTCTTTAATCTCTTGTTTCCTATAAGAAAATGTTTGTCAGTATATGATTTTTACTAATTTATCCCAGAAGTATTTTGTGAATACTTCCTTCCATGTAGGTAACTTTTGTCTGTAGAAGTTTTTGAAATTTTTTCTTATCCTTATAATTCACAATGTTGTATCTAGGTGTTTGTATGTTTCACCCCTCATGAATTCTCCAGGTGTTTTTGTTCTGAAACTTTTAAAATTAGGGGAATAGTCTGTTGTATTCTGTTTGTTCCCTCTCTCCATCACTTTTACGTTCCTTTTTGGAAACAATTTTAGATAGATTTCAGACTCTTTGGATCCTTCATGATTTTTCTCTCGTAATTTCTGTGTGCCTGTTTTGACTTTATCATATTACATTCATTTTAAAATCACCAACTTGATTCTGAGTCAAGATTTCTTTTCTATCACTTACTCTATATTTGTAAGAAGTCACAATGATTGTCATGTTTTCTGATTATTCTTTTTCTTTGTCATCTGTGATAATAATTGTAAAAATATTAGTCATAGTGATACAAAAAGTTTTGTTCCCCAATTTTCTTACTGGGACACATTATTTTATATATCCTTCTTCATGCTGTTGGTACTCTTTGACTATCTTGAGACTCTTTATTATTTGTGTATATTTATGACTAGAAAACCTATGATGATGACAATAAGTAGATGTTTCCTTCGACTTTGTGTAGGTCTTTGCTAAACAGATCTTTGACTTGAATAAGAGTTGGGCAAAAGTATCCTGTGCCAGTTAAGGAATTGTGTAGGCAGACCAGCTTCTCCACTGGATGTGTGTAGGGAATTTATTTGATTATATTGCTGACCACTGGAATGCAGAAAGAAAAAAGACCTAGGATAATTATTCCATTGGTGGTCTAGCTGGGGACTCGTGTTGTACTGAACCTTGGCTTTTTCCTGGTCAACAGTCATTTTCTAGTGACTACTACCAAATTCCTAAGTCTTTGAGTCTCTTCCTTGACTTTTTTTTTTTTTTTTTTTTTACCATATGCATTTTGAATGAAACTCTGATAATTAACCTTTAACAAGAAGGCTGTTTGTCTTGTTATTGGTATTTGATGTGCTCCTTTGATAAACGTTCTGTTGTAATTATAAATTTTATTTTATATGCTACATGAAGTTCCTGTTGATCACACAAGTTTTTTTACCATAGGAAACAATAAAGGCCAACAATAAAATAGAAATTATAAAGAAGTGATACATTTCCAAGAAAACAAGAGGAATATTGTTTCACGGCAGAATTCTTCAGAGCTTATTGAAAGGCTTTTGAGAAAAGTAAAGGAAGTTTAAAAACATATGAAATATAGATGAGGCAGATTAATGCTTCCTGGATGGGTAGAATGAGAAAAAGTTCTTAATGGCAAATGAAAAAAGCATGGTTAAAAATCTTTGGTACTTGGTTTTGTACTTTGTAGGTCTCTTTCAATGAATGAGTAGTATAAACATAAATAAGACAAGGTAATATTTATCCTTTATAAGGAAAAACTAGGTAAAATATTGATGAATTCTTCTGAAATATACT
This sequence comes from Colobus angolensis palliatus, assembly GCF_000951035.1. Classification (NCBI taxonomy): domain Eukaryota; kingdom Metazoa; phylum Chordata; class Mammalia; order Primates; family Cercopithecidae; genus Colobus; species Colobus angolensis. The sequence goes on from NW_012123820.1 coordinate 3,151,792, forward strand.
TCATAACCATATAGTGTACTCATTTGAAGACCAGAGTTGATGCCATAAATACTCTGCTCAATTTAATGTCAAAATGTCAATGCTTGCTTGAGTAGAAAACCTTCACTTATTTTCATTTTATTCTTCAAAGACACATTATATACTTTCCCAGCTTGCATTAGCTTCTCACTATGAAGTGATTTTTCATGTTAAAAAAAGAAAATATTTTCCACCCCAAAGTGGCAGATTAGAGGTTTTCAGCATATCCAAGTCACTTGGAAATAGTAAGATAGGCATAAAGATCAATTCCACAAGCTTTAATTAAAGAAGGAAAATGGGAATTATTTGGAATCATGAAGGACACACCAGGTCCCAGGGAGGAGAATGTGGGCAAACAGCCCCTGTGATGGTGTTCAGCTGACGAAAGTGAGTGAAACCCCAGTATGTGAGAGAGGAAGAGAGCCTCCCTCTGTGACTCACCCTTCCACAGGGCATCCAAACAACCCAGACCAAGTGAGAGCACTTTGTTTCTTTCAAGCCCCGGAGATAATTTGGGGAGATGTTTAGAGTACTTGTGCGAGGAAGACACTGGGAAAATATGCAGACATTTTGCAGTCCTGGAACTGAGAGTAGCATGCTATTTTTGATCTGGGCACAAAGTTAGTCATTTTTTGGTGACCCAGAAGCATGGCCAAGCAGGCATTTAGTCTCAAGCCAGAGACTGGAGCATCTGTTCTGCAATAGGATAGGGGCCTCCATAGCCAGAACTGTGCAAACTGTCTCAATGTAAGCACTGGAATTATGCTCTCCCTAGGGCAGGAGGAGAGCTGCTACAGCTGTAGATTCTCCTGATGGCAAGACTTGCAGCCAGGGCCAGCTTGGCAAACTGGAACTGGTTTGCATGTATCACTGCTAGGTGCCCCAGTCTGTTCTCCTAAGATCGTGGTCCACTTCACTCCCAGGCGTAAATCCAGGCATTTCGAAGATCTTTTTTTTCTGGACTAGCAGCCTGAGTCACCCCGCCTTTCTTTGACATAGATTGTGGTGCAGCAGGGCCCTGTGTGCTCCATGCCCAGGAAGATCTCCAGGCATTCAGAAATTGAGATCCGAAAATCCACATGAAAAATCGATGAAACAAAAGTTTGTTTTTTGAAAGGATAAACAAAATTGATAGACAGCTTCCTTGATTAGCAAAGAAAAAAGAGAAAAGATCCAAATGAACGCTATCAGAAACAACAAAAGTGACCTTACAACTGATCCCACAGAAATACAAAAGACCCTTAGAGACTATTATGAATATCTCTATGCAAATAAACTAGAAATCTAGAGGAAATGTATACATTCCTAGAAACACATTTCCCGAGGTTCAATAAGGAAGGACCTGAAACCCTGAACAGATAAATATCGAGTTCCAAAACTGAATCAGTAATAAAAGAACCTACCAACCAATAAAAAAAAAAGCCCAGGACCAGATGGATTCAGAGCCAAATCACACTAGATGCACAAAGAAGAGCTGGCACTAATTCTACAAAAACTATTAAAAAAAAAAGAAAAATCTAGGAGGAGAGACTCTTCCCTAACTTATTCTGCAAAGCTAGTGTCCCTGATACCAAAATCTGGCAAAGATACAATGAAAAAAGAAAACTACAGGCCAATATTCCTGATCAACAGAGATATAAAAATCCTCAACAAAATACTAATAAACTGAATTCAACAGCATATCAAAAAGTTAATTTATCATGAACAAATAGGCTTCATTCCTGGGATGCAGAGTTGGTTCAACATACACAAATCAACAAATGTGATTCACCACATAAGCAGAATTAAAGGCAAAAACAGTATGTTTATCCCAATACATGTGGAAAAAGCTTTTGATAAAGTCCAATATTCTTTCATGATAAAAACACTCAAGAAATTAGACAGTGAAGGAACATAACCTCAAAATAATAAGAGCCACCTATGACAAACCCACAGCCAATCTCATATGGAATGGGCAAAACCTAGAAGCACTCTCCTTGAGAACTGGTACAAGAAAAGGATGCCCACTTTCGCTGAGCCAGAACAAACAGACAACAGAAATAAATAAAAGGTATCCAAATTGGAAAATAAATCAAACTATTTCTCTTCATGGACAATGTAAAGCCGTAACTAGAAAACCCTAAACACTCTGCCAAATGCTCCTGAAAGTGATAAACAGTTTCAGCAGTTTATATATCAATAACATTCAAGCTGAGAGTTAAATCAAGAGCACAATCCCATTTACAACAGTCACACCAAAAAAAAAAAAAAAAAAAAAAAAAAAAAAAAAGAAAAGAAAACACCTAGGAGATATAATCAAGGAGGTAGAAGATCTCTGCAGGGAGAACTACAAAACACTGCTAACAGAAATAATAGATGACACAAACAAATATAAAAACTTTATGTGCTCATGGATTAGAAGAATCAATACCATTCAAATGATTATATGTCCAAAGCAGTCCCAGATTCAACATTGTTCTTAGAAAACTACCAATTTTATTCTTCATAGGATTAGGAAAAAACTGTTCTAAAATTTATATGAAACCAAAAAAAATCAAATAGCCAGAACAATCTAAAGCAAAAAGGGACAAAGTTGGAGGTGTCTGTCACATTACCTGACTTCAAACTATACTATAAGGCTATGGTAACCCAAACAGCATGGTACTGGTATAAAAACTGTAACACAGAATACCGAATCCAGAGATAAAGCTGCATCTGCCCTCTGATCTTCGACAAAGTTGATAAAAATAAGCAATGTGGAAAGGACTCCCTATTAAATAAATGGAACTGGGATAGCTGGCTAGACATATGCAGGAGAATGAAACTGGGCCCCTTCATTTCACCATGTACAAAAATTAACTCAAAATGGATTAAATATAATACCTCAAAGTATAAGAGTTCTAGAAGAAAACCATTCTGGATATTGGCCTTGGGAAAGAATTTATGGCCAAGTCTTCAAAAGCAATTGCAACAAAAACAAAAATTGACAAATGAGACTGAATTAAACTACAGAGATTCTGCACAGCAAGAGAAACTATCAACAGAGTAAATGGACAGCTTACAGAATGGCAGAAATATTTACAAACTACGCATCCAACAAACATCTAATATCCAGAATCTATAAGGAACTTGAACAATTCAACAAGCAAAAAACAACCCCATAAAAAAGTGAGCAAAAGACATGAACAGATACTACTCAAATGAAGACATACAGGTGGCCAACAAACATATGAAAAACTGCTCCACATCACTAATCATCACAGAAATGCAAATCAAAACCACAATGAGATACCATCTCACTCCAGTCAGAATGGCTATTATTAAAAAGCCAAGAAACAACAGATACTGTCGAGGCTGTGGAGAAAGGGGAACACTTATGCACTGTTTGTCAGAAAGTAAATTAGTTCAGTCACTGTGAAAAGCAGCCTGGAGATTTCTCAAAGAACTTAAAACAGAGCTACCATTTGACCCAGCAATCCCATTACCACGTATATATTCAAAAGAAAATAACAGCAAAGACATGGAATCAACCTGGATGCTCATCAATGGTGGATTGGATAAAGAAAAGGTGGTATATATACAGCATGAAATACTATGGAACCATAAAAAGGAGCAAAATTATGTTATTCGCAGCAACATGGATGCAGCTGTAAGCCATTATCCTTGGCGAATTAACATGGGAACAGAAAATAAAATACCATGTGTTCTCACTCATAAGGGGGAGCTAAACATTGTGTACCTGTGGACATAATGTGGCAACAATAGACACTGGGGACTACTAGACGGGGAAAGAATGAAGAATAGTAAGGTCTGCAATACTAATTATTGGGTACTGTGATCATTACCTGTGTGATGGGATCGATTATATCTCAAACCTCAGCATCATGCAATAATCACAGGTCACAAACCAGCACATATACCCCCCCAATATGAAATAAAAATTTAAACTAAGAAAAAAGAAACAATGCATAGCTATTAATACATGGAATGTGATTAAGAATAAAAAATTTAGGTGAACCCTAATAATGAACCCTACATGAACCTACATGAACCCTAATAATAGTTTAATGTAATCACATTATTTTCACTTATTATAATTGTGTTTGACTACCAAAAACAACAGTTGAAATAAAAAATACTATTTCACTAGTAGAAAAACCAGCTGGTAATTCTTGAGAGTTCGTGTTTAATAACAAACAGAGGTACTGGCTAAGACAAGAATGTCAACACCGTTGAGTTGAATTGAATTCGCTTTGTCTTCAAAGGTCCAACATATTGTTTTGATGTTCTGTAGCTCTTGATGCACAAATGTATAGATTTTTATTGGTTTAAGGTCACTGATTTTTTTATAGGCATGGAGTCAGAAGAAAGTAAAGAAAACTACTGACCTACTGTAATGCATTTGTGTTTGTATGTGTGTGTGTATTTATGAGAAATGTTTCAGGAAGTGATCTATCTACCCTTTGCTGTTGGTCCATTTTGTCACTGGCACTTTATCTTGTAAGATGCATGCTGGCATGCAAGGATGAAAAAATTATTAGTCAATAGAAGACTTTATGTTTGTCAGGCTTTATTGCCGCTGTGCTGATAAACTGAGCAAAAATTGTCACAGAACAAAAACTATTCCTGTATTTATTTTTGTGTTTTTGAAGGCTATATTATGCTAATTTTGGCCTAAAAGCCCATTTATTTTGTGATGTTTATTGTATTGTATTGCTATAAATCCATAAAAAGCATTATTAAAAATAAAAACAAGGGTAATTTTACAGTATTTCCTTGGCTGATGTTAACTGTATTTGGAAAAACTTACCCATGCTTTATGCAGATACTTAAAATATAATATCAACAACTGAAATGACTCTAAGAAGCCAAATGTGGAGAAAATTCATTCTAAGAACTATTTTATGGTTCTAAGTAATGCTGATCTTCTTGTTCACAAATCACAGGAGTTTTGCATTTTTTTTGTTAATTCATTAAGGCTTGTTACTCTGATCGATCCTGTAGCTTGGGAATGCGTCATTCTCTAGTAGTAATTTATGATATACGCAAAGAAACCAGGCCTAATTTTCTCTTTGCCTAATAATCTGTGCATGGAACTAGAGCCTTCTCTGGATAATCCACTTGAAGCCTAGTCTTGAGTTTTTAAAGTTCTTGCTCAATACCAGTGACTATAAACATGATTGAATGGTCTAACACATAAATATAAAACACTTCAAAATAGGTAATAATAATCAAGAATGGTCCCTGCATGCATTTTGAACCAAATGTTTATGAAATATATGCAAAATATGTGTTTATGACATATACACATTGTGTTTGGCTCATTTCAGGGTAGGAACATAGAGACTTTTGGCTCTCTTTGTATCAATAGGGAGATAGATTCATGACAAAGCATCCTTTAACAAAGTTATAGTTTTCAAGCCATAGCTGATTGAAAACCTTTTTGTGAGTTCTACTCATACTGTACCTACCAATGTCCTTAACTCAGTTGCACTTGAATTTTAGTACATTTCAAAAGGTTCATTCAACTACCCTTAAATTGAAAATGATGCCCACACATAAACAACATTAATATAGATATTTAAATGGAACTTGCAAGGAGCCTGAGAGAGATTGCAGAATAGGAAGGCATACAACCTTCTACTAAATACCTTATTTTCAATATATTTTGCTTTCTTGATGTGCATAGCTACTGAAGGTTATACGAAAAGAATTTGTTGGAGAGACAAAACAATGTTCCTGGTGTCACATACATTATAGCAACAAGGTTAGCCATGAGACAAAGACGTTTTGAAAAGCATATTGTATGTATTGAATACACAGTTACATATATTGTGATAAACTCGTTTATATGTATTTTCAAAACCCACAGAATGAATTAAATTGATATCATGATGCTTTTTAACAGAACTCAGCCTGTGTAAATGCTATTATTTTTGAAAGCTTAAATTTTTTTCCAGTTGCTTGTTACATAGACAGATAGAACGTGACCTCTACCTTGCATATCTTCATGAGAAAAAAGACAATGCATTTGTGATGGGTAATTTCACATTTCAAGTTTGAAAAGTCCTGTTCCTAAAATACTAAATTTTGCCCTCCTTTTAACTGTTACTGTGTCAAGAATCTCTAGATAAAATTTTAAAAATTTTAAATTTCAGAAAGGGAAGGAAAAGAAAAGCAACGTGATTTGCAACTAAAAGAGGAGAGGTTTAACAAACTATTAGTCAAGAGATTCTTGGGAACTTATAGGTACAGTCTCTAAAGCATCATGTACAAAAGTTTTGTTTTATGGGTCAAAGAAAAACACAGATATTGAAGGCAATATAGAAACTGAAAAGTTGTAATGGGAAGAATTATTTCGAATATGTTTACAGAAAAACAAATACTAAACAAACAAACAAAAACCTTAGGTCTTCGACTTTGTCCAGAAAATATAATTAGGTAAGTCATAGACTTGAAACAAATGACCTCAAAAGATAATTATTTCAAATGATATATCAGAATATAACATAATATGGGAGTTAAAAAACATGTATTTTTATTCTTGGTATATTTGTATAATGAAAAATTACATCTAATGTTCATATAATTGTTTGATTTGTTATGGAGGAAAAGACAATCAGCCGCTTGCAAATGCATTCCATATTCCAGGAAGTTTGCCTGATGCTTCCAGTACTTCTCATTTAATTATCTTGAAACTCTAAGAGGAAATCATTTTGTTCCCCCCTTTTACAGATGAGGATCACATGACTTGGAAGTTTGCCCAGTTTCAGTTTTATCCCCCTAACTAGGGGCAGGATGTCACTACAAACCATGGGCTTTCTGAATTGAAGTTTGATGTTCCTTCCACTTTTCTATGCTGACATCCTGAGTTTTCAAGCCTTCTAACTCTGTATATTATCTCATTTGATTCTTATGAGAACTGTGTAAAATTTATTAAACAGGAATGGATATTCTCATTTTAAAGATAAGAAAATGGAAATAAACAGTAGATAAACTGACATCCTATTTCTAATTTGTGACAAACATGGTTCTTTAAAATCCAAGTTTCAAATATTAGACAATCGATTGTATTTTCGATGTCAGATTATGCCTCTAATGGCAATACGATGGAAGACAATATACTAATATAGAGATAATTCAGAGTCAGAGTCTAAGTGGTATCCTCATTCAGGATTTGTGTGTATCCTGGATTGTTTGGACAATGCTGATTCTACTGTCATTTACCAGACGGTTTCTTATACCTGAGAGGACAGAACCTGATGAGATGCTGTCTGGTGGTAACCTGGGCCCTGGCTCAATACCATCTAACACTTTGAAACAGTGCCCTTCCATTTTTCCAAGATAGACTTAAGGAAAAGTTCTGGGAGAACAAGTCAAGTATGGGGAATCTAGTTTGGGAATGAGAAGAGGACTGTATTCGTAGGCAGTGCATCATCAGTTCATTAGGTTCTAACCAAAATTCCCTTCATGTGTTAACTCTTCCCAATACTCATAGAAATTACAGAGGGGAAAATATGTTGAGTAAAAATGTAGTATCATTAAATATACTGCAAAAATTGGGAAATGTAAAATTACTCTTCTGTGGCCTAAAACAAAGGTTGAATTGGATTGGGGGAAGGCATGGCCTCAGACTTTAGCATTTTCACTTATAGAGAAAGACCACAAAGTAGACATCACATACATGGTGGCCAAAAGTGAGATAAGACCAGCCTCTGAGAGCCCTGTGAATGAGGTCGGTTCAGCAAGAATCTTCTTATTTTGTATTTAGATTTTTGTGGTTTCCAGGTAATAAATAATATAATCTGCAAATATTGTGGTGAACGTTTTCTAATTATAACAACAGTCATGTGGTACTAATATTTATTGAGTGCTTAACAGATGTCAGAAAGAGAACTGTGTGTTTTCCGTTTATTATCTCACTTAGTTCCTGCATAACCTTTATGTTCAGGTATGGTTATAATTTTTGTTGTACACATGAAAATGATGGAGGCACATGCTTAACTGCTAGGTATTACTTCCTCCACACAGATTGTTTTTTAATCAGAAATTAATTTATTAGTATATCACAAGTGTATGAGTCCATTTTCACACTGCTGATAAAGACATACCCGAGACTGGGAGGAAAGAAAGGTTTAATGGACTTACAGTTCCATGTGGCTAGGGACGTCTCACAATCGTGGCAGAAAGTGAAAGCCATGTATCACATGGTGGCAGACAAGAGAACAGAGTTTGTGCAGGGAAACTCTTCCTTATATAATCATCAGATCTCATGAGACTTATTCACTATCACAAGAACAGCATGGGAAAAGCCTGTCCCCATGATTCAGTTACCTCCCACTGAGTCCCTCCCACAACACATGGGAATTCAAGATGAGATCTGGGTGGAGACACAGCCAAACCATGTAATTCTACCACTGGCCCCTCCCAGATCTCATGTCCTTACATTTATAAACCAATCATGCTTTCTCAACAGTTCCCCAAAGTCTTAACTCATTTCAGCATCAACTCAGAAGTCCACAGTACATAGTCTCATCTGAGACAAGGCAAGTCCCTTCTGCCTATGAGCCTGTAAAATCAAAAGCAAGTTAGTTACCTCCTAGATACAACTAGGGTACAGGCATATGTTAAATACAGCCATTCTAAGTAGGAAAAATTGGCCAAAACAAAGGGGTTGCAGGCCCCATGCAAGTCTGAAATCTAGCAGGGCGGTCAAATCTTAAAAGCTCCTAAATGATCTCCTTTGACTCCAGGTCTGACATCCAAGTCACGCTAATGCAAGAGACGGGCTCCCACAGCCTTGAGCAGCTCTGCCTCTGTGGATTTGCAGGGTATAGCCCCACTTCTGGCTGCTTTCATGGGCTGACATTTATTGTTTGTGGCTTTTCCAGGCACACGGTGCAAGCTGTTGGTGGATCTACCATTCTGGGGTCTGGAGGATGGTCGCGCTCTTCTCGCAGCTCCACTAGGTGGTGCCCCAGTAGGGACTGTGTGTGGGGCCTCTGACCCCACAGTTCCCTTCCCTGCTGCCCTCCCAGAGGTTCTCCATGAGAGCCCTGCCCCTGCAGCAAACTTCTGCCTGGAAATCCAGGAGTTTCAATACATCTTCTGAAATCTAGGGGAGGTTCCCAAACCTCAATTTTTGACTTCTGTGCACTTGCAGACTCAACACCACATGGAAGCTGCCAAGGCTTGGGACTTGCACCCTCTGAAGCCACGTCCTGAGCTATATGTTGGCCCCTTTTAGCCATGCCTGGAGCGGTTGGGATGCAGAGCACCAAATCTCTAGGCTGCACCAGCATGGGGATCCTGGGCCTGGCCCATGAAACCACTTTTTTCCTCGTAGGTCTCCAGGCCTGTGATGGTAGGGGCTGGTATGAAGACCTCTGACAAGCTTTGGTGACATTTTCCCCATTGTCTTGGGGATTAACATTTGGCTCCTTGTTACTTCAGCAAATTTCTGCAGCCAGCTTGAATTTCTTCTCAGAAAATAAGATTTTGTTTTCTATTGCATTGTCAGGCTGCACATTGTCCAGCTTTTATGCTGTTTCCCTTTTAAAACTGAATGCCTTTCACAGTACCAAAAAGTCATCTCTTGAATCCTTTGGTGCTTAGAAATTTCTTCCCCCAGATACCCTAAATCATCTCTTTCAAGTTCAAAGCTCCACAAATCTCTAGAGCAGGAGAAAAATACCACCAGTCTCTTTGCTAAAAGATAACAAGAGTCACTTTTGGTCCAGTTCCCAACAAGTTCCTCATCTCCATCTGAGACCATCTCAGCCTGGATTTTATTGTCCGTATCATTATCAGCATTTTGGTCAAAGCCATTCAACAAGTCTCTAGGGAGTTCCAAACTTTCCCACATTTTCCTATCTTCTTCTGAGCCTTCCAGACTGTTCCAACCTCTAACTGATAACCAGTTCCAAAGTCGCTTCCATATTTTTGGGTATTTTCTCAGCAGTTCCCCACTCTGTGGTACCAATTTACTGTATTAGCCCATTTTCACACTGCTGATAAAGACATATCCGAGACTGGGAGGGAAAAAATGTTTAAAAGATTCATAGTTCCACATGGCTGAGGATGTCTCACAATCATGGTGGAAGATGAAAGGAAGGTGAAAGAAGAGAACTTGTGCAGGGAAACTCTCTCCCTTATGTAATCATCATATCTCATGAGATTTATTCACTATCACGAGAACAGCACAGGAAAGACCTGCCCCTGTGATTCCATTACCTCCCACCAGGTCCCTCCCACAACATGGGGGAATTCAAGATGAGATTTGAGTGGGGACACAGCCTAACCACATCAACAGGCTATTAAAAGAAACATACCAAACTGAAACAATAAACGTTAAAATAATGATTATTTTAAATTTAAGCCTTCAGTTAATATAGCTTTATTTAACATAGCCAAATAAAATGTAAATTTTTAGAAACTATGAAAAGGACAAAAAATTTAAAACTACACTTAATAATTTCAAGTATTTGTGGTATTTAAAGTGAAAAAAACAGAGAAAAATCATTTTATCTGCCTAGGTCAAAACCAAAGTTTGGATTTTTATTTGCATAACTGAATTCTATTTGAAAAGCTAATATCTCTCATATGTCCTCCAAAGTCTAATTGTAATTCAGTGACCATTGAATAGCATCTTCATTCATTCTTCTACACTACCTACTAAGAGCATTAATTCCCTATTGATTGCCAGGGATGCAAAATGTGAAAAACCATAAACTCTGCCTTCAACTAGTTGATATTATAGAGAGAAAATAAGTAATATGTTAAGTACTGTCATGGAGGAACAGACTTCTGGGAGAGCAGCGAGAAAGCCATGCTTATCTTAGCTGAGAAGGGTGGGGGAGTTTTCACAGAGAAGACAGCACCTGAGTTGAAAGATGCTGGTCCATTGTAAGCCTGGAAAAGGAATAGTATTCCAGATGGAGGATACAGTAATGATAAGATTTGTCTCAGCAGTCCTCATCAAAGGGCTCTCATTGGATCAGACAAGTAAAAAAAAAAAAATATTGATTCTCATTGAAAGACTTCCAGAAGTTGTTCTTTATTTTTAGATTTCCAATGTTCTTTCTTGACTTGTTCTTTAACCAGATATTAGAGAATATGAGAGAATATGCTTTGCCACACTTTTTTCTCCTTATTATGAAGTTCTAGCTTGCTAATAACCTTTGTAGTGCACATTGATTGCCTCAAATTATAAATGATCTGTCTACCAGAATTGATGTTATTGACAAATGTATTCTGTGGACACGTGGGTTTAAGATACATGACTATTCCACATGATCATATCTGTCAGCTTGCAAAAGTTTGCTTGATCATTAAAATAGAGTATTCAGTTATACAGATGTTTCTCATTTCATTATTCCTTGTACAGTGGACAAAGTAACCTTGGCAAAGAACTTTATATCATGCTGAATACTGTTTCCACTATCCCTCTGCTGCACATAATTTTCTTTTTAATTTTACTTATCTTTGTTTCTTCTGACATTTGAAACTTAGCATCTTAATCTACTTTTTCTTCATTGTATTAATTTTCAGTTTCCCAAGGTGATTCACATTTATGGTCCTCTTAGACTCTCTGTTAGGGCCTTCCTTTTTTTTTGCATTTTTGTGTCACTTTCTATTTTGTATCACTTTTATCTTTATTATATTTATTTTAAACATGCTATAAAGATAATTAGATTCCTGTAGGTAAAACTAGTCTCATCCCTACACACTTCAAGAGATTCTGGGGAGGTCAAAATGTGGGCGCCCTTGGCTGGGATGTTGAGTTAAATCCTAAATGGGAGAGCAAAGAGATGGTAAGAATAAAGTAGTAGCATCTGTGTACCCCTTCTTCACTCTTATGATGCCAAAGTGAAAAGTAAACATGAAAGCAGAAAAGTGTTCTCCCTGGGGGTGATCATATACCTCAAGCCCATATTTTCAAAGAATACTTTTATCAAGCTTAATAACTGGTTAGGAGTCTCTCAGAACTTTATTCCTTTTATATCACAAAGAAGGTGACCTTTTTAATAATTCTATCAACAGTCTAGTTATATTGAATACTTCCTCAAGTAAGTTCTCCAAAGCACTTTTCTGGGAAACGTCAATAGTGTATCATGAAAAAGTAATCAGTACTTAAATAAATTTAGAAACATCAGATACTCCATCTCCTTGTATATTCATTGTAGATTTTTCCCATATCAAAAGATGAGAAAATTTCTAGATGAAAGGTATTTGTTTAACACTTTTAAAGTCAAGATTTCCAAAATATATGTGGCTAGGATATCTTTCTGATATAGTACCATTTCTTGTGGAAAAGTGTTTAGAAAACAGGACCTGAGAGAATAACTTGTTTCTTGGATCCAATTCTTTGAGTCCCTCTATCTTTCACTGATTATAAATATGGGGTACAGAAAGGCACACATAAACAAATGAACCTGGGAGAACTGATTTTCCACATTCTTTTCTTTTGATATATTAAAACCCATTCCATAGCCCAGCTCTGACATCAGTTGTGGTTCTGGCAGACAGCTTCTTTGCACACTGACAGAATTGTTTTCCAAGTTCCTGCCTGCCTTCTCCATTTCCCTATCACAGAACATTTTACAATGCCTGTTTAAGTTGCTGGACCCAAACACAGGGCGGTCTGAGTGTGCTGAGGTGGAAGGTTTGGGAGGGGATGTTAACCTCTGGGTGGCAACTTCCAGCCAGGGGAAAGATGGCTATCCCAGACTCTGTCCTGTCAATAGATAATTCTGAAGTGCATTCTGCACAGTTCTCCAGAGGGCTCTCAGTGGCACTGAGTTGATTTGCCCATAGTGGTAACCAACTCATTAACCCATGCTATATTGGGTTTCTTTCTATTCCTTTCTCACTTTCACTTCTGCTTCCTGAGGTTATCTCCCAAAAAAGCTAAGTCCTTGTCTCAGAGTCTTCTTTTAGGCAAAACCAAATGGTGACAATCTTTTCTTCCCCAAGTGGCAAAAATAGGTAAGGATTACACTGACATATGAAAGCATATTCTTGGTTCCTGAAGACCCCGTCTGGTCTATATTATGTTTTGAAACAATTCTCTTCTATGTGCCAGGGTTCTTTTTAGGAGTATATAACCTGATGGTCTTTTAGCCCTGCCATTTTGGCCTAAATGTTATCATAGCTTCTGCTTTGGCCTTAAAGCCATCTCCATTCTGTAAAACCACAAGAACAGTACCAGTTTTCATTTAAAAAACAATTTTGGCAAATATACAATATGCTCAAAGAGTATTCTATCCTTACAATTGTAGGACAACTACAGTAACATGTAGATGTTATTGTGCTCACTTCACAGATACAAAAAAGTTGAGAAACAGAGAAGTTAAGTGATTTGCAGATCATCCTTCTGGTTATTAGCAGAGCCAGAACTGGAACTCACGTCTTTGTGACTCCATGGTCCAAGCTCCAAGCCACTGCTTTCTATTTAAACTCCATATCTAACAGTTGTTAACCCATTATGATCACATACCCTTCTACTTGTATATTCAGTGGATTACCAGAAGTTTTCACTTCCTCTTTAAAATGAAAATAATGCTACTTTATAGTACAGTCAGAATTATTAAATGAGTCACTGTATGTGAACATAAAGCCCACTTAACAGTCTCTGTAAAAATGTTTTTTATTTCTGTTATTACCAGAATTACATAGAATCCATCTCCTCCACTTATTTTGAGTTCTTGAGTATATCCTCTGTAACCTCTAGTAGGTAAAAAAATGTGATAACACATGGAAAACTACATGGGAATTGTTTTAGAAGCTGAGGCTAGAAATATATCAATGCTGTATTCTGGCCATTCCATTGGCCAGTATTAAGTCACATGACCCTACCTAACTGCAAGGGAAATTGGGAAATATCATCTAGCTATAGACTATATGTGTGTCCCAGTGGAAAAGGAAGGGAAGGTAAGCAATTACATAGCAATATCTCCCATGTTAATCCTCATTGTTATTAGTGTAATTTAAACGTAACATATTCAGAAAAGTGTTCTACCTCCAACCTATAGCTGGCATCCCACCAGGTCTCAGTGCATCTCCATCATCACTTTTCTAGTTCTAGTAATTATTTCTCTCCCTGATTGCAGTAGCTACCTAACTGGTTTCCCTACTCCACTGTTGCCGTTCTAAAAATGCATTATTCAGTCAGAAAATACATCAGTGTCATTATGATCAAATTATGTCTGCCGCTACTCAAATGGATTTCCGTCACAGAATTAAAGTCTTTGTCTATGACTTTGGTGTTACAGCTTATAACCTCCACCTTGTGGTTCTCTGTGCTGGTCACAGTGGTCTTGCTACTCATTGGACACTCCACGCCTCTTCCTGGCTTGGCACGATGGAATTGCTTTTTTTTTTATTCTTGAAGTACTCTTGCTATATATCTTTGCATAGCTCCTTCCTCATTTTATTCATTTCATTCATTTCCTCAAAAAGGTCTTTTTCATCATCACACTTAAAATATGCCTCAGTCATTCTCTAACCCCTTAATCTATTTTTATTCATAGCACTTATAGTACCTGGTAATATATTGTGTGTGTGTGTATATATATATTCACACACACACATATATATGTGTGTATATATATATTTACAAGTTTACTCATTAGATTATAACTTTATGAGGACAGTTTTTAAAATATTTATTTATTTTTATTTTTTTAAATTAAAATTTATTTTATTTATTTAGTTTTTTGAGACCTAGTTTTGCTTTTGTTGCCAGGCTGGAGTGCAATGGTGCAATCTTGGCTCACCACAACCTCCGTCTCCCAAGTTCAAGTGATTCTTCTGCCTCAGTCTACCACAATCAAGCTAATTGGCATATTATCACTTCATGTAGCTATCATTTGTGTGTGTGTGGTGAGTGCATTTAAGATTCCATCCCTTAACAATTTTCAATCATAAATTATATTATTATTAACTGTGGTTAACACCTATGCTGTAATACCGATCTCCAGAACTTATTCATCCTAACTGAAAGTTTGTACCTTTTGATCATCTTTCCATTCCCCTTCTACCCTCCACCCCCTATCCCCTGGCAACCACCATTCTATTATTTGCTTCTGTGAGTTAGACTCTTTTAGGCTCCACATATAAGTGAGATCATGTAGTATTTGTCTTTCTGTGTTTCGCTTATATCTTTTAGATTTAATCATGTAAATTACATGATTTTCTTCTTTTATAAGACTGACTACTATCCTATGTATACCCACATACGCACACACACACGATTTTCTTTACCTTTTTGTTACTCAATGGACTCTTATGTTGATTCCGTATCTTAACATTTATGAATAATGCTGCAATGAAGATAAAAGTGCATATATCTTTTTGAGAAAGTTTCCTGGTTTTTGAAGTACAATTACTGGATTATATATATGGTAGTTATATTCTTAAATATTTTTGAAGAAATCTGTACTGTTTCCATAGCGGCTGAACCAATTTACATTTCCACTAACAGTGCACCAGGGTTCCCTTTTCTCCACATCCCTGACAATACATTTTATCATTTGTCTTTTTGATAATAGCCATTCTAACAGGAGTGAAGTGATATTTCATTGTGGTTTTAATTTGCCTTTCTCTGATGATTAGTGATGTTCAACATTTTTTCATACACCTGTTGCCATTTGTATATCTTCTTTTAAGAAATATGTATTTCTTAAGCCTTTTTAAAATCAGATTGTTTTCTGGTTACCAAGTTGTTTGGGTATTTTTTCTTTTTTTTTTTTGAGTTGGAGTCTCGCTCTGTCGCCCAGGCTGGAGTGCAGTGGCCGGATCTCAGCTCACTGCAAGCTCCGCCTCCCGGGTTCAAGCAATTCTC
>NW_012123820.1:3167691-3189236 GCF_000951035.1 Colobus angolensis palliatus
AGTAGAGACAGGGTTTCACCATGTTAGCCAGGATGATCTCGATCTCCTGACCTCGTAACCCGCCCCGCTCGGCCTCCCAAAGTGCTGGGATTACAGGCTTGAGCCACCGCGCCCAGCCGTTGTTTGGGTATTTTATATATTTTTGAATATTAAACCCTTATCAGATGTATGGATTATAAATATTTTCTCTCATTTTGTAGATTGTAACTTTATTCTGTTGATTGTTTCCTTACTGTGCAAAACCTTTCGAGTTTCATGCAGTCTTATTTGTCTATTTTTTGTTTTACTGACTGTGATTTTGAGGTCATATCCAAAAAATCTTTGCCCAGATCAATGTGATGAACCATATTCTCTGTTTTTTCTTTTAGTAGCTTTACAGTTTCAGGTTTTAAGTCTTTAATCCATTTTGAGTTGATTTTTATGTATGGCATGAGATTGGGGTCCAGTTTCTTTTTTCTGTGTATAGAGATCAAGTTTTCCTAACACCATTTATTGAAGAGATTATCTTTTCCCATAGTATGTTCTTGGCATCTTTGTCAAAAATCCGTTGACCATAAATCAGTGGATTTTTTTGGGGATCTCTACTCTGTTCCATTAGTCTATATGTCTGTTTTTATTTCAGTACCATGCTGTTTTGAGTACTATAGCTTTGCAATATATTTTGAAGCTAGGTAGTGTGATGTCTCCATTTTTGCTCTTTTTGCACAACATTGCTTTGAGTATTCATGGCATTTTGTGGTTCCACATAAACTTTAGGATTGTTTTTTCTATGTATGTAAAAAATGTCACATAGATATAAATTTGATAGGGATTGTACTTTGATTATAGATTGCCTTAGGTAGTCTGGGTATTTTAGCAATAATAATTTTTCCAATCTATGATGATGAAGTATCTTTCCATTTATTAGCATCTTCTTCAATTTATTTCATGAATTTCTTATAGTTTTCAATGTACAGATCATTCATCTCTTTGGTAAACTTATTCTTAATTATTTTATTTATATACATTCTATTTTTAATTGAATTTAAAAGTTTTTGTTTTCAGATAGTTTGTTAGTGTATAGAAATGCTACTAATTTTTGTATATCGATTTATTTTAATCTTGCAACTTCACTGAATTTATCACTTCTAACAGTTGTCTAGTAGAGTCATTAGGGCTTTCTATATATGAGCTCATGTTTGTAAGCGGAGATAATTCTATTTCTTTATTTCTGATTTGGATCCCTTTTATTTCTTTTTCTTCCTTAATTTCTCTGACTAGGGCCAGTACTATATTTAATAGAAGTGGTGAGAGTGGACAACTTTGTCTCATTTTGAGGACAATGAATGTATAGTTCACTTCTGTATTTTTTTTTTTTTTTCTGAGACAGAGTCTTGTGCTGTCACCCAGGCTGGAGTGCAGTGGTGATCTAGGCTGTCTGCACCCTCCGCCTACTGGGTTCAAGCAATTCTTGTGCCCTAGCCTCCTGAATAGCTGGGACTACAGGCGTGCTCCACCATGCCTGGCTAATTTTTGGATTTTTGGTAGAGATGGGGTTTTGTCATGTTTGCCAGGCTGGTCTCAAACTCCTGGCCTCAAGTGATCTGTTCACTTCAGCCTCCCAAAGTGGTGGAATTATAGGCATGAGCTACGGCGTTTGTCTATACCTCTGTATTCTTAATGTAAGTACAGTGTCTGGAATATAGAATGTGCTTATTTGTTAAAAGAGTAAAAGAATGACTGACTTTCTCCCATTACAATTTTTGCTCTTGACAATCCTTGTTAGGGCTCATTTTCTTTTTCCAATGATTACAGCACTTTTTCTTTACCCCATTCCCTTTTACTTTTTTTTTTTCATTTCTGAGATTCTATCAACTGATGACAATTTCCATTGTCTCAGCTCTGTTGTCTAGATGTCTGAAATATGTTTGTTTCACCCACACTAAATAGAAAGAGAAACATTATTTAATAGTTTTTAAAAAACTTTCCCCTCCCTTCCCCTCCCCTTCCCCTACTCTCCCCTCCCCTCCCCTTCCCTCCCCTTCCCTTCCTTTCACTTCCCTTCTTAAATAGTCATTCAATTAGAGAGTAAAATCTGAAACAACCTGTAAGAAATAGCCAGGAGATAGATAATCAACAGATTTGAATTTTCACAATGTGTTGCCTATTAATTATCTATCATATCAGAAGGAAATACAATAGGTGAAATTGTTCATGTGGGCATTACATAATAATACTATGATGCACGCCTATAACCAACAGCAGCTACTGTCTAAAAGAAAATTTTCATGATGTCCCTTAGACTCCAAGTAATATAAAGAATCAACTACTGTCTGTTACTCTCTTACTCTTCCATACCAAACATGTTCCTCAGAGATACCTCTATATAGTGAAGACGTGATGGTAATTCCATCATGGTAATTGTTAAAAAAAAAAATCTCTTCTGCTTCTGAAGAAACATGTTTCTAGTAAATTCCCCTAAAGGAAAATAAATAAAAGTTTGGTGCACTAAATTTTCTGGCATGAGGAATGACTTGTTATATGGCTGCCACCATAATTTAACTCGTCAGTTTTGGTTTTACTACCTATAAAATATAAAAATGCAAAAATTTTTTCTCCACTTTGTATTTTAATACTTGGCCATAAAGAATCCAAGTATCATTCCTAAACATTATTTGAAAGAATAAAATATATAAATGATTATATGTTTCAGTTAAAGTTTTATAAATAGATACATTTACAGCCATTTTTTTAAACAAGAAACACTGTACCAAGACTGTAACTTGACAAACAGTGGACAATTTAGAAACAGGATTATTTCAGTCCTCAATTTATTTTACTTCAAAAACAGCTAGCATTCCTTCTCAAATTGACAAAATGTTCTCCACGTACTCCAGGCATTTATTACATTATCTCATAAAATTATGTTTATTTTAGCTGTTCTGTTTCAATAAATATCAATAGATATTTTCTTGACTTAAAACAAGTCTACGCTGATTTGAAAAATAAGACTTTGATTGGACTGCAGAACAACTCCAAATAAAGTTATTTGCTTTGTGCTCTCTGTCTCTTTCCATCATTATGTTCCTAATGCAAACAAAGATCTGTAGGTCAAAAACAAAGGCAATGTTAGCATTTCCCTAAATGCCATCATGAAAATGTCTTAAAACATATTCGTTTTATAGCTTCAGCAAAAAAGTCATTTACAACTAATCTTCAAATAATCAATGACAGTCAAATATTTACCAGACCTGACCTAGATATATTCTTCCGTGATAAACCTAGAACTTAAGCCAGAGCAAATTCTGAATTCTTCAAACCAAGCAAAATAACTTTTATATGGAAAAAATTTAATCACAAAAATATGTAATTATATATTAACCAGTATTTAAAATCAGGCTGCATTATTCTATTTTGTGTAACATTGGGCTGTTAGGAGCCAGAATGAGAAAATGTGGATAAAAAAGCTTCGAAAATAAGACCTTAAGCACATATATTAAAAAATGGCATGTGGGCTAATTTTCAATAGCATTTGAGCTCTTTTCCTTATCATCTCTGAAAATCTCACCTATTATTTTTTTCCTTCTTGATATCCCATCAGCTCATGAGGTTGTCAATCTCTCTTTATTACATTCTCTACTCTTTTTCATTCTATCATGAAACACTAGTACAAAAAAGTAGCAGTAGTATATTGCCCTACCTCCACGAAACTATGGATTGTTGTCAATCGAATTAAATTTATCTTGTAACTACTATCACTTAAAAATGATTTATGAAGTCTTTTTGTAGAAATGCAATATCAAAAAGTCAAGATTAGATAATGAATGTGTAAAAAGATCCTTAGATGAATGTGGGTGTTGATGAACAGAAGGAAAAATGATACAGAAAGAAAAAAGTATTATCACAAAGATTAGGAGAAAATACAAACAATTTTTCTTTTCAGTAATAAAATAATGCAGATTATTCATAGAGCGTTTGTTACAGAGACCAGGAAAGGTGCACAGCTAAAGACTGCAGGTCAACTGCATAGCCTAAAAACCACTGGGGTCAGTAAGAGACCCCCAGTCAAAAATATAGTCATAGAGTTATAAAATTTAAAATCTGAATTTTCCAAACCAACAACAAAAAGATAGAGGTAATATTCTGTCTGAAAATAATTCAATAAATTGTATATAATATGTGGTGGAGTGCCTACCATTTATAAAACACTGTGCCAGACATTAGGTAGGAGTGACGAAGATGAATTAAGTATGAACTTGGAATTCAGTCAAAAATCTTCTACTCTAGTAAATCTAGGAATTTGCATACTAGAAATCATAATACATTCTGACAAATGATCCACACCCTTGTCTTTTAACATTTATATGCAACATACCTGAATAAATATTAATGAAAATATTTGTAAAAATATGGAAGTTTTGTTTGCAGATCACTTCTAGGAGAAAAGCTCTATGACTGTATCATTTATCTCTAGACTCCATTTAGGAGATGCCATACAGGCCTTCCTTAGACTAATTTTCTGTAGGGTAGGGGAATGTGCCATGGGTAAGTTGTCTCAGCACAGGTATTAGTCTTCAATAAATATTTAATAACTTATCCCCAGACAGCAGTGTAAGAGTCATCCACGTACTTTGCATAATGCCTGTTGTGCCTGAGTTCTGTGTTGAGTTCACTTGGAGGGAAACTAGCAAAATCACATAATTTATGCCGTTAAAAAATTGTTAACTGGATTCATCATGAAGAGATGCAATGAGAATTAGCACAAATCAATCTACGACATCATTCAACTTTTGTTTTCTAGGGTTTTTTACACCTAAGCATTATAGCACATGGTATAATGATTTGTATTTTTTAAAAACGTCAGTGTGGAAGATAAAGAAGTGGGGAAAAGAAAGTATCATTAATCATCTTGGGAATTTAAAAATAAAGTTAAAAACCACTTCTAGTTGTCGGATCTTTCCTCTTTTCCTTGCTCTAGTCTGTTCTTGCGTAGATACCCTGGAAATGTTGGTGTTTCCATGTTCCTGTCTTCACGCTTCTCTTATATGATGGTCACTCTGTGGAATTTCATTTATTCTAAATTTACTATAGAATTTTCAAAATAAAAATAAGTTGCTGTTTTTTTAGTCTTGAGACCAAAAGGATTGTAGGCTCATGAATAAAGAGAAATTAAGTGTATCTCATATGTAAAGTAGAAAATTAAATTCTCCCTGAAATTATATTCTTTGAATTTGATGTTTATCCATCATTTGTTTACTGATGGTTTACAAATCCAGCTCTGCTTCTTACCTGCATTTTAACCATTTATTAAATTGATTAACTTGATTTCCAAAGGTTACATAAATGTCAGGATGATCAAGATTGAACCTGGCAGGTTCTGGCCTCACCATCCTAACAAAACACCAATCTAACCTGCTTCGTTTCCCTAATTCTTTAACTCAGCTAATCACATGGACATGTAAATAGTCATCTAACCTAGACATCTGTAGTTGTCTTCAACTTACTCTTCAATTTTTATAAATTTTACTTTTTAAATATTTCCTGGATACATTAATGCCTGCTATCCTCCTTGTCATTGTTGCTATTTTAGTTTAAGCTCTCATCTCTTACCTGATTTCCTTACTCCTATCTTGCCCTCTTCTAATTCATCCTGTATGATAGCTGCAGCGATGTATCTATTTCAGAGGATATAGTTTAAATTTCTTAACAGGGCATCTGAAACCCTCCATTATTTAGTCTAACATCTTAAGTATGCTTCCACTTTCTGACTCAAATCTCCAGTAACATTAAACTATTGTAATTCTCCCTGCTCTATACACTCAGCCACTATTACACAAACACTCAACATTTTATACTAATTCTTTGAGAACTGGGACCATTCCTATCTCACCAGTATTTTTCCAAAGCTTCACAGAATCTGGCAAATGATTGTTCAGGAAATGTTTGAACAGTGAGTGCCTAGGAGCATAAATGGAAGTGACTGAGAATGGAAGAAACAAAATTGTCAGTTATAGAATCCAAACCCTTAAATCTCTGTTCTATTGTTTACATTCACTAACTTAATGAGTGTGACTTCTCTCTTCTCGGAGGGCAATATCCAGTTTTGTAGTTATGACTGATCTTTCTCCAACAACTACTTAGGTGTTGAATCTCTACTGAGATGCTGGATTTTTATCTTCCCTGCCATACCATCACCATTTTCCATCTTGATGCTTTACTATGACTGTTTAGTGTTTATCTTTTGTCCTTCCAGAAATCCAATCGATTCTAAAATCTGATATATATATTTTTTGAGACAGAGTCTTGCTCTGTAGCCCAGACTGGAGGACAGTGGCACGATCTCAGCTCACTGCACTCTCTGCCTCCCAGGTTCAAGCGATTCTCCTGCCCAAAATCTGGTAAACTCTTTTTGTAGTATTTTTTTTTCCCTGAAATTATTCCTTTCTTTTACATTATTCCTGTCTTTAAAGTTCTTTAAGTTTAAATTCCACTTTAAATCCTTATAGTCTTACTCTTAAACATTAATCTACTGTTAGAATTCCTTCCTTCCTTTTACCCTTTAAAAAAATATCTTAGGCTGGGAGCTGTGGTTCACACCTATAATCCCAACACTTTGGGAGGCCGAGGCGGGTGGATCACAAGGCTAGGAGTTCAAGACCAGCCTGGCCAAGATGATGAAACCCCATCTCTAATAAAAATACAAAAATTATCCGGGCATGGGGGCAGGCACCTGTAATCCCAGCTACTCGGGAGGCTGAGGCAGAGAACTGCTTGAATCCGGGAGTTGGAGGTTACAGTGAGCTGAGATCCTGCCACTGCCCTCCAGCCTGGGTGACAGAGTGAGACTCCATCTCAAAAAAAATAAAATAAAAATAAAAATAAAAAATCTTAGTCTGATCTGACTCCAGTCTAGTTTTCTTCCTCTTATTATTATTATTTTTTACTTCTCTCATAAATAAACATTTCCATCTTTCTCTTTTATTCTTTCTTCGGCTGTGAAGAAGTCATACTTCAATTCTACATGCAACTTTAAAAGTTGAGAGTACATAATTATTTATTAAGAAAGCAATGGAAACAAAGATACTGAGTTCTTGGTTCTCTTTTGGGGTCAGTACCCTTGGTATTCTGATCTACCTCACATTGCTTCATGTTCTGCTGCCTCTGCCTCTATAATGACACCTTTAGTACATCACAATACCTGTTCACTAAGAAAAGATCAATTTGTGTTTCGTTATACTTAATCTGAGGAATCAGGTAGCTGAAGAGTAAATTACAAGAGAATGGTCATCACAAAAGTTGAAAAATCTTAATGAAGTAGTTTTTTGAACACTTGTAGTTCAAAACAACTTCTGATATTTTCCTGTATAGAATTCTAATTGTATTCTTTTCTACATGTTGATCAATATTCAGTATTAGGAAAAAAAGTTTTGACTTTGCTTTAGTAGACTAATTTATTATAAATCTTTTGGAAATAATTAAATGTCTACCAAGTTAATACAATAGTAATTGAATTCTAAAATTTTCTCTCCTCGTAAGAGAAAAAAATTCACATTCGAAAGTATTTAATCTCTTTGAAGAGCTTTAGTTAAATTCAAGACTAAACCATAGGTTGAAAATAGTTCTTTCAGCCCAGTTATTACCTTTTGCTGATGATTTCTCTGTGGTTACTCTGCCTATGCGAGAAGATTCTAAAGCTAGAAAGACTATTTGTTTTTTAATAGCTAGTTGGCCAGACCACCAATTGCTTTAAGATGCTGTGGTTCTGAATACAAGTGCAGAGTATTAGATTAATGGCTTTTGCTTTGACCAGCAAGAACAGGAGAGTTAGGGAATAAAAAGCAGGACCCCTGTCTTCCCCATGGCAGAACTCTTTGTTCCCTGAACCACGGGGAGGAATAGTTTGAATAGTGGTGTGTAAAATGGATTCAGTCCCATAGATCTTATCACCTTTTATCACTCCAGTAAGTGAGGGTTCAATTTAATAAGACATGGTATTAGCTGTATTTGCTTTGTTTAGGACTTTTATATAGATTAGCAACCCTGAACTCTTTTCCTGGTTTTCTTTTTTTTGTTGCGGGAGGACAGACGATAGTGTGATTAGCACTTTAAAAAAGTAATGGCGGCAGGGGTAGAGGAGATTTAGAAGGTATAGCTTTGATAAATATCGGGGATTTGGGACTCCCAGGAAGAAGACACTGTGTCACAACTTCTTTGTTCTGAAATCTTGTGATCAGGCTCTTTCAGGGAAGTCTCAGTGGTTTTTGGTTTCTGTTAAATGGAAAATAAGCAAAAAAGATCTCTCTTTGGTTGCATTCTGCTACTAGATTGTCTATCAGTCAATCTGCAGTCTCACAAACAGACTCACAAACAAAAACGGAATGAACACAAAAGCAATTTTCCTAGTTGGGATTCTGGACCTCTATCCACAATGCCAACAACTACCACCCTCCCTTCTAAACTCACAATCTCTATCTCTGTTTAGTATTTAATTTCCTTTCAACAAACATTTATTGAGTGCCAAGCATTGAACTAGGTGTTGGAAGGGAATACAAGATGAATATAAAACCCGGCCTCTGCCTTGTTTTTACCACCTGAGAACTGCAATTGTATCTCATAGAATGATTTGTTTGTTTAGTGATCTAGATTAGAAACTAGCCACACAGAATACACCTGGAAACATAACTAAGTAAAAACAATAAATATAACAAGTTATAGGCTACAGGGTCATGTTACAGCATAAGGGAGATAGCAACTTGAGCAACACCTGGATATTGAAGAATTATAGTGCAAATGCTGTCATGTGGTTCCTCCCACATGGCTTTAGTTCTTAGTGCCACTCAGAGTTAAAACACACACACACACACACACAAACACACATACACATGCAAACTGCTTGTCTCTGTAGCCAGACATACATGCACAAAAGATATCCAATGACTTGATCAGCATTTGCCATTTGAATAATTAATAGTTTCAGAGCATCTTGTCTTTTCAATTTAAACTTAAACTGCAAATATCAAAATTGAAAAAATGGAGCCTGTTTTATTCTTTTGTCTAATACAATTATGACAAAAATTTGCAAACCTTATCCTTTTCTTCTGAAGAGATTTAAGAAATGCACTATATAGATTTTTTTTTCTGCTGCTATGTAAATTAGAGAACACACAAATATTTTCATCTTTACTTTAGAGACAAACTGAGATGTTGAACTTTGTAATACTTCAAAAAGCCAGGAAACCACAATTAGAAATTTTAATGTCAGGTCTAGAATCTGCATTGGACAAGATGAGATTCAGGAACACACCATGCCAAAATATGACTGTAGGACACCAGATATGCACCCTAAAATACATTTCTTTGGCATATTTTGAGCTGATTATTATGAGAAACTGCAGACACAGGAGTAGCTCTGGAAGCTGCTTTTTTTTTTTTTGGTAATGAAAATTTACAACTATAAAGAAAATCTACGTTAGTAAAGTATCTGTATCAGGAAGAGAGACATTCCAGCGTCTTTTATTACCCAAGATATTTATTATTTACATAACAGGACAACTTCTAGTCACCATATGTTTCTTCCCCTCACTCTCTCACACCATGTATCACCAGCTCTACCCACTAGAAAACCCAAACCCCTATTCTTTTCTGTAGCTCAGGACACTGTATAAGCTTCAATCATCTGACCCTTCCTTGAGGCTCATGTTTTATGCACTTCCTTGCATATGTGTGTAATTAAAATGCTTTTTCTCCTGTTAATCTGCCTTATGTTATTTTAATTTGTAGTGCAGCCAAAGAACATGGAAGGTTAGAGGGAAGCCATTTTTCCTTCCTCTACACAGGCAAAAATAAATTGCTCAGAAAAGACATTTTTGTTAATGTTCTTTGGTCTTCATTAGCTTTTTACCCAGATTTTAACACGTACAAGAAATCACAAAAGCAAAGTGACTGTACTGAGCAAGAGGGGCAGAGTGAACTCCCCACCTTCCTCCCACCATTTGTTTGAGCAGAGCTGGTTAGATAGGAAAATAATTGGAGAGTAAGAGGAAATCTTTTAAATTATAAACTGGTACATATTACTCTTTTTACAGGTTGAACCAAAGAGAAGTTGTTCTGAGGAAACAACTTTTCAGAGGCAGAATGATGGTCACTGTTGATAAAGAGAGTCAAGCTCTGTAAACTATTTGAAGAAATTTATTCTGAGCCAAATGTGGGTGAGCATGGCCCATGACACAGCTCTCAAGAAATCCTGAGAACATGTGCCCAAGGTGGTCAGGGTGCATCTTGGTTTCATACATTTTAGAGAGATAAGGCTTCAATCAAATACATTTAAGAAATACATTGGTTTCGTTCAGAAAGGTGGCACAACTCGAAGTGGTTGGCGGGGCTTCCTTCCAACTTATAGGTAGATCTAAAAATTTCCTGGTTGACAATTGGTGGAGTTTATCTAAAGACCTGAGATCAGTAGAAAGTAGTGTCTGGGTTATGATAAGAGGTTGTGGAGACCAAAGTTCTTATTTGCAGAGGAAACTTTCTAGTAGTAGGCTTCAGAGAGATTAGGTTTCTTATCAGACTTAAAGGTATCTGTTGATGTTAATGCTAGAGAGGTATAGTGAGGCATGTCTGACCGTCACTTCCCATTATGGCCTGAAACAATCTCGGGTTAAATTTTAAAATGACCTTGGCCAAGGAGAAAGTTCAATCAGATGGTTAGGGGGCTTTAGAATTTTATTTTTGGTTTATACCACTATCTTAGATTTCTTCCCAAATTCATTACTATAGGAAGATGACGTAAAATGGTCATCTACGGCTACCTAGCACAGCTTTAGTCCTCTGATGGTTGAGAGTCCAGATATCTTCAATGTAGTATATTAATGGGCTTTAATAGGACACAATTTTAAAAATAGCTATACTTCCATATGCTGAAACAATTTTATAAATTTTATGAATTGTTTAGGCTTTTTCTCTTCATGCTTCCAAACAGTTTGCAAATAGCTAAGAAATTCACTGTGACAATTTAAGCAGCTTGCTGCTGATGCAGTGTCTAACATGTTTTGACAGACAGGGGAGGTTTCCAACGCATAAACTGCTATTGTGTTTCAGCACAACTCAAGCTTCAACCACCTGGATTAGAAACAAATGTGGGATATTTTCTTGGCAACAACTACTGCTTGTGACTTTACTAAAGAAAATTTTGCAGGTATCACTATTAAATGAAGAGAGGAGGGGAATACATTTCAAAAAACACTCTTAGTAATTCTTAGGCCTGAGAATGGCTTCAAATAAACGTCCAGTCTTTCCTCCCTGTTTCCAAGTAGAATTACGCTCACTTCAGGCAGACATTTATTAGCATGTCATGGAATCAGGCGTTTCCCCAGTAGAGTCTCATCTCTTGGGTTATGCATTATCTTTAAAGATAACCTTTTAAAATATAAATAGACTTGACATGAAGTAAGGCTTAATGGAAAGAGTATAAGATATAGAATCAGAGGGACTTTCTTTCATGTCCCAACTTCGTGTCTGACTCAGTGTACAAGCTGGAATACTTTTCTTAATCACTTTGAACCCCACCTTCCTCATTTGCAAAATGGGGATAATAGCAACTTAATAAATAATTGGAAGGACTAAATGACATACCCTATGGAAACTTTCTAGCATAGCGTTTAGCACTAGATACGATTTTTTATTTAATCCTCATATCAGCATTATGAGAAAAATGTAATCTCTGTTTCACAGAAGAATCTAAAGTTCAGAGTGACAATGCGATTTCTGCAAGTACCTATGTTAAGTAAAAAGAATAGCCTGGATAGTCAAATAACATTTTATCAAAGCAAATAAACTTTGGAAACATCACATGTTTTTCCGACATTTCAAATCCATCTTTCAGTCACTTCTGGGGTAGATATGGTATTCAGTTTTTCACAGTTCTCACACCAGTTATGAAGTGAGTAAATAAAAATAGAACCTATATTGCCTCTTTTACAAATAGTTCTTTATCATTTTTGAACACATAGAAATAAATGGACAGTATTAACTGAATTTCAAACTTTAATACTTTTTATGATTATGTATTAAATGCCTGTCTTTTCTACTGGACTGAAATTTCAGAAAAGCTGGGGAACACTTATTTATGCACTTATTTCCCAGTGTCTGGCTCATAGCAATTATCTATAAATATTTAAATTAAGACTGTAATTAAATAATATTTTCATGGTGAGTGAAAATCTATTTTTAAAGCATATTCTTGTTTCTATGTCTGGAATTTTTCTTTATAATATACATTTCACTTATTAATAACATCAATTCATATTGATAAATATTTAGAGAATATAGATGAGTCAAAATCCAAAATAATGAGATTCAAATTGTTATAGTTTGCTATTTTGAAAAAAATTGAAAATCAATTTTAGTTGGACTTCAGAAAGTGTTTTCCTGGAGGCTTGTTGGCCTAACCTCTGGGTTCTTATTACAAGAGATAAAGTGCAATAATAACCTCATTTTCTTCTAAGTTTCAGCCAGATGTCTTATGGAAAGTTTGCAAAAACCTCTTCACACATTTTTAAGTTTTATTATTGTTTTGGTAAGATTTGTTTCATATGGTATATTGGTCCGTTTTTACGCTGCTGATAAAGACATACCTGAGACTGGGAAGCAAAAGAGGTTTAATTGGACATATAGTTCTACATGACTGGGGAGGCCTCAGAATGATGGTGGGAGGTGAAAGGCACTTCTTAAATGGTGGTGGCAAGAGAAAAATTAGAGAAGATGCAAAAGGAAAAACCTCTGATAAAACCATCAGATCTCATGAGACTTATTTACCACCATGAGAAGAGTATGGGGGAAACTGCCCCCATGATTCAAATTATCTCCCACCGGGTCCCTCCCACGTCACGTTGGAATTATGGGAGTACAATTCATGATAAAATTTGGGTGGAGACACAGAGACAAACAGTATCATGTGGTAACAAATCTTACCAAACCAAATTCCCCTCAGGAATCTTATAATTCATTTTTGATTCTTCCTATTGAGTTTCTCACACGGAAACAGGAACATTTTAATATTATTATATATCATAATATTTCTATTCTCTTCAGGTTACTTTTCAGTCATCTCTGGAGTATGTGAAGTTTGTAAGTGTCTTAAGCTAAAAACATAAGTCCGTTCCACCTATGAACCTGTAAAATCAAAAGCAAGTTAGTTACTTCCTAGATACAATAGGAGAACAGGCATTGGGTAAATACACCCATTCCAAATGGGAGACATTGGCCAAAACAAAGGGGCTACAAGCCCCATGCAAGTCTGAAGTCCAATGAGGCTGTAACTATATCTTGAAGATCTAAAATGATCTCCTTTGACTCCATGTCTCACGTCCAGGTCATGCTGTTTCAAGAAGTGGTTTCCCACAGCCATGGGCAGCTCTGCCTCTGTGGCTTTTCAGGGTACAGTCCCCATGCTGGCTGATTTCCCAGGCTGACATTGAGTGTCTGCAACTTTTCCAGGCTTATGGTGCCAGCTATTGGTGGATCTATTTTTCTGGGGTTTGGAGGACTGTGGCTGTCTTTTCACAGCACCACTAGGCAATGCCCCAGTAATGACTCTGTGTGGGGGCTCCACCCCACATTTCCCTTCTGCACTGCACTAGCAGAGGTTCTCCATGAGATCTTCACCCTTGCAGCAAACTTCTGCCTGCACATCCAGGTGTTTCCTTACATTCTCAGAAATCCAGGCAGAGGTTCCCAAACCTCAGTTCTTGACTTCTGTGCACCTGCAGGCTCAACACCATGTGGAAACTGCCTAGGCTTGGAGCTTGCACCTTCTGAAACCATGGCCCAAACTGTACGTTGGCCCCTCTTAGCCATGGCTGGAGCAATTGGGAAAGAGGACACCAAGTCCCTAGGCTGGACAAAGCACAGGGACCCTGGGCCTGGCCCACAAAATCATTTTTTCCTCCTGGGCCTGTCTCCATGCCTGTGATGGGAGGTCTCCTTCTAAGGTCTCTGATATGTCCTGGAGACATTTTCCCTATTGTCTTGGTGATTAGGATTTGGCTTCTCCTTACTTATTCAAATTTCTGCAGCCAACTTGAATTTCTCCTCAGAAAAGGGATTTTCTTTTCTGTTGCATCCTCAGGCTGCAAGTTTTTGGAATTTTTAGGCTTTGCTTCCCTTTTCAACAGATGTTCCCATTCCAAACCATATCTTTGTGAATACATAAAACTGAATGCTTTTAACAGCATGCAGGTCATATCTTGAATGCTTTGTTGCTTAGAAATTTTTTCCACCAGGTACCCTAAATCATCTCTCTGAAGTTCAAAGTTACTCAGATCTTTAGGGCAGGGGTAAAATGTCATCAGCGTCTTTGCTAAAACATAGCAAGAGTCACCTTTATTCCAGTTCCCAACAAGTTTCTCATCTCCATCTGAGATCATCTCAGCCTGAACTTCATTGTCCACACTACTACCAGTGCTGTGGTCAAAGCCATTCAACAAGTCTCTAGGAAGTACCAAACTTTCCTACATCTTTCTGTCTTCTTTTGAGCCCTCCAAACTGTTCCCACCTCTGCCAATTACTCAGTTCTAAAGTTGCATCCACATTTTTGGGTATATTTATAGCAGCACCCCAATACCCAGTACCAATTTACTCTATTTGTCTAATCTCACACTGCTAATAAAGCATGGTCAGTTTTACAATACTAATCCTACCAATCGATGTACATGGGATGTGTTTCCATTTGTTTGCGTTATCTATGATTTCTTTCAGCAATGTTTTTTAGTTTTTCTTGTAGTTTTTTTTTTCTTGTAGTTTTCCTTGCTTACGTATATTCCTAAGTACTTTTTTTTTGTCCTAATAAAGACATACCCAAGACTGGGTAATTTATTAAGGAAAGAAGATTAATTGACTCAGTTCAGCATGGCTAGGGAGGACTCAGGAAACTTACAATTATGGTGGAAAGGGAGGCAAACATATCCTTCTTTACATAGTAGCAGCAAGGAGAAGAGCAGAGCAAAAGGGGGAAAAGACCCTTATAAAATCATCAGATATTGTGGAAACTTACTATCATGAGAACAGCATGAGGGTTACAGTCCCCAAGATTAAATTATCCCCCATTGTGTCTCTCCCATAACACATGGGGATTATGGGAACTACAATTCAAGATGAGATTTGGGTGGGGACACAGCCAAACCATATCAATCTGCAAACACTGACAGTTTGACTTCCTTTTTACCAAGTTGAATGCTCTTGATTTATTTCTCTTGTCTGATTGCTCTGGCTAGACTTGCAGTACTATGTTGAATAGAAGTGAAAATGGGCATCCTTGTCTTGTTCCATTTCTCAGGGGTAATGCTTTCAACTTTTCCACATTCAGTACAATGTTGGCTGTGGTTTTGTCACAGATGGCTTTTTATTACCTTATGTCCCTTCCTTTTTTTATATTTTTCCGTCAGTTATTGGGGTACAGGTGGTGTTTGGTTACATGAATAAGTTCTTTAGTGGTGATTTGTGAGATGATGGTACATCCATCACCTGAGCAGTATACACTGCATCACATTTGTAGTGTTCTATCTCTTGTCCCCCTCCCACTCTTCCTTCCAAGTCCCCAGAGTCCATTGCATCATTCTTCTGACTTTGCATCCTCATAGTTTAGCTCCCACATATCAGTGAGAACATACGATGTCTGGTTTTCCATTCCTGAGTTAGCTCACTTAAAATAATAGTCTCCAGTCTTATCCAGGTCACTGCAAATGCTGTTGATTCATTCCTTTTTATGGCTGCATAGTATTCCATTGTACATATATACGACAGTTTCTTTATCTAGTTGTTTATGGATGGGGATTTGGCTTGGTTCTACAATTTTAAATGTGAATTGTGCTGATATAAGCATGCATGTGGAAGCTTTTCAAATACTGGCTTCTTTTCCTCTGGCTAGATACCCAGTAGTGGGGTTGCGGGATCCAATGGTAGTTCTACTTTTAGTTCCTTAGGGAATCTCCACACTGTTTTCCACAGTGGCTGTACTAGTTTGCATTATCAGAAACAGTGGAGGAATGTCTCCTGTTCACTGCATCCATACCAGCATCTACTTTTCTTTTTTTTTTTTTTGATTTTTTTATTATGACCATTCTTGCAGGAGTGAGGTGATGTTGCATTGTGGTTTTGATTTGCATTTCCCTAATAATTAGTGATGTTGAGAATTTTTATGGGTGTTTGTTGGTGATTTGTATATCTTCTTTTGAGAATTGTCTATTTATGTCCTTAGCCCACTTTTTGATGGGATTGTTTCTTTCTTACTGATTTGTTTGAGTTCATTGTAGATTCTAGATATTAGTCCTTTGTCAGATGTATAGGTTGTGAAGATTTTTTCCCACTCTGTGGGTTGTCTGTTTATTCTGCTGACTGTTCTCTTTGCTATGCAAAAGCTCTTTAGTTTAATTAGGTTCCAGCTATTTATCTTTGTTTTTATTGCTTTTGCTTTTTGGTTCTTGGTCATGAAATCCTTGCCTAAGCCAATGTCTTAGAAGGGGTCTTCCAATGTTATCTTCTAGGGTTTTTATAGTTTCAGGTTCTAGGTTTAAGTCCTTAATTCATCTTGAGTAGATTTTTGTATAATGTGAGAGATGAGGATCCAGTTTTATTCTCCTACATGTGGCTAGGCTATTATCCCAGTACCATTTGTTGAATAGGGTGTCCTTTTCCCTCTTGTTTTTGTTTGCTTTGTCAAAGATCAGTTGGCTGTAAGTATTTGCGTTTATTTCTGGGTTCTCTATTCTGTTCCATTGGTCTGTGTGGCTATTTTTGTACCGGTATCATGCTGTTTTGGTGACTATGGCCTTACAGTATAGTTTGAAATCAGGTAGTGTGATGCCCCCAGATTTGTTATTTTGACTTAGTCTTGCTTTGCCTGTGCGTTCTCTTTTTTGGTTCCATATGAATTTAGAATTGTTTTTTCTAATTCTGTGAATAATGGTGATGGTATTTTGATGGGGATTGCATTGAATTTATAGATCGCTTTTGTCAGCATGGTCATTTTTACAGTATTGATCCTACCCATGTATGTACATGGGATGTTTCCATTTGTTCATGTTATCTATGACTTCTTTCAGCAGTGTTTTGTAGTTTTTCTTGTAAAGGTCTTTCAATTCCTTGGTTAGGTATATTCCTAAGTTTTGTTTTGTTTTGTTTTTGTTGTTTTTTTGCAGCTATTGTAGAAAGGGTTGAGTTCTTGATTTGATCTTCTGGTATGTCACTGGTGGTGTATAGAAGAGCTATTGATTTGCATATATTAATCTTGTATCTGGAAACTTTGCTGAATTATTTAATCAGTTCTAGGAACTTTCTGGATGAGTCCTTAGAATTTTCAAGGTAAACAATCATATTGTCAGCAAACAGGGACAGTTTGACTTCCTCTTTGCTGATTTGCATACCCTTTATTTCTTTCTCTTGTCTGATTGCTCTGGCTAGGACTTCCAGTACTATGTTGAAGAGGAGTGCTGAGAGTGAATATCTTGTCTTGTTTCAGTTATCATAGGGAATGATTTCAACTGTTCCCCCTTCTGTATTATGTTGGCTGTGTGTTTTTATCATAGATGGCTCTTATTATATTGAGCTATGTCCCTTGTATGCCAGTTTTGCTGAGAGTTTTAATCATAAAGAGATGCTGGATTTTGTCGAATGCTTTTTCTTCATCTATTGAGATATTCACATGATTTTTGTTTTTAATTCTGTTTGTGTGGTGTATCACATTTATTGACTTGAGTATGTTAAACCATCCCTGCATCCCTGATACGAAGCCCACTTGATCATGGTAGATTATCGTTTAGATATGTTATTGGATTCAGTTAGCTAGCATTTTGTTAAGGATTTTAGCATCTATGTTCATCAGGGCTATCAGTCTGTAGTTTTCTTTTTTGGTTATGTCCTTTTCTGGTTTTGTTACTAGGGTGATGCTGGCCCCATAGAATGAATTAGGAATGGTTCCCTCTTTCTTTATCTTGTGGAGTAGTGTCAAAGGATTGGTACCAATTCTTTGAAGGTTTCATAGAATTCTGCTATGAATCTGTCTGGTCCATGACTCTTTTTCTTTGTAATTTTTAAATTACCATTTCAATCTCGCTGCTAGTTATTGGCCTGTTCACGTATCTAATTCTTCCTGATTTAAGCTAGGAGAGTTGTATTTTTCCAGGAATTTATTAATCTCTTCTAGGTTTTCTAGTTTATTTGCATAAAGGTGTTCACAGTAGCCTTGAATGATCTTCTGTATTTCAGTGGTGTCAGTTGTAATAGCTCCCGTTTCATTTCTTAATGAGGTTATTTGGATTTTCTCCTTGCTTTTCTTGGTTAATCTTGCTAATTGTCTATCAGTTTTATTTATCTTTTCAAAAAAACCAGCTTTTCATTTTATTTGTCTTTTGTATTTTGTTTGTTTGTTTGTTTGTTTCAATTTCATTTAGTTCTGCTCTGATCTTGATTATTTCCTTTCTTCTGCTGGATTTGACTTTGATTTGTTCTTGTTTCTCTAGTTCCTTGAGATATGACCTTAAAATGTCTGTTGTCTTCTTTCAGTCTTTTTGATATAGGTGTTTAGGGCTATGAACTTTCCTCTTAGCACCACCTTGGCTGTATCCCAGAGATTTTGATAGGTTGTATTATTATTGTCGTTCAGTTAGAAGAATTTTTTAATTACCATCTTGATTTCGTTTTTGACCCAATGCTCGTTCAGGAGCAGGTTATTTAATTCCCATGTATTTGCATGGTTTTGAAGGTTTCTTTTGGAATTGATTTCCAGTTTTATTCTACCATGGTCTGACAGAGTGCTTGATATAATTTCAATTTTCTTAAATTTATTGAGGCTCGTTTTATGGCCTACCATATAGCCTCTCTTGGAGAAAGTTCCATGCACTGTTGAATAGAATGTGTATACGGTGGTTGTTGGATGGAATGTTCTGTATGTATCTGTTAAGTCCATTTGTTCCAAGGTATAGTTTAAATCCATTGTTTCTTTGTTGACTTACTGTCTTAATAACCTGTCTAGTGCTGTCAGTTGAGTAGTGCAATCTCCCACAATTACTGTGTTGCTGTCTATCTCATGTCTTAGGTCTATTAATAATTGGTTTATAAATTTGGGAGCTCCAGTGATAGGTGCATACATGTTTAGGATTGTGATTTTTTTTTGTCTTTTTTAACTGCTATTATTTTAAAGTTTGTTTTGTCTGATATAAGAATAGCTATCACTGTTTGCTTTTGGTGTCCATTTGCAGGAAATGCCTTTTTCCACCTCTTTAATTTTATGTGAGTCATTTACGTGAGTTTCTTTGAAAAATCTGCTGTTAATCTGATAGGTTTTCCTTTATAGGTTACCTAGTGCTTTTGTCTCACAGCTCCGAAGATTCTTTCCTTCGTCTTAACTTTAGATAACCTGATGACAATGTGCCTATGTGATAATCTTTTTGCAATGAATTTCCCAGGTGTTCTTTGTGCTTCTTGTATTTGGATGTCTAGGTGTCTATCAAGGCCAGGGAGCTTTTCCTCTAATATTCCCCCAAATATGTTTTCCAAACTTTTAGATTCCTCTCCTTCCTCAGGAACACTGATTATTCTTAGGTTTGGTAGTTTAACATAGTCCCAGACTTCTTGGATGCTTTGTTCATATTGTCTTATTCTTTTGTCTGTCTTTGTTGGATTGGGTTAATTTGAAGTCCTTGTCTTTGAGCTCTGAATTTCTTTCTTCTACGTGTTCAATTCTATTGCTGAGACTTGCCAGAGAATTTTCCATTTCCATAAGTGTATCCAATGTTTCCTAAAGTTTTGATTTTTTTTTTTATGCTATCTATTTCCTTGAATGTTGATCCCTTCACTTCTTGTATTGTTTTTTCGATTTCCTTGCATTGGGCTTTGCCTTTCTCTGGTGCTTCCCCAATTAGCTTAATAACTAACCTCCTGAATTCTTTTTCAGGTAAATCAGGGATTTCTTCTTGGTTTGGATCCATTGCTAGTGAGCTAGTGTGATTTTTTGGGGGGAGTGTTAAAAATCCTTGTTTTGTCATATTACCAGAGTTGGTTTTCTGGTTCCTTCTCTTTTGGGTAGGCTCTGTCAGAGGGAAGTCTAGGGTTGAAGGCTGTTATGCAGATCCTTTTGTCCCATGGGTTGTTCTCTTGATGTAGTACTCTCCCACTTTTCCTATGAATATGGCTTCCTGAGCAAGGAACAATCAGCCGTAGTGATTGTTATCTCTCTTCTAGGTCTAGCCACCCTGCATGTCTTCCAGGCCCTGGGTTGGTACTGGAGTTTGTCTGCACAGAGTCCTGTGATGTGAACCATCTATGGGTCTCTCAGCTGTGGATACTAGCACCTGTTCCAGTGGAGGTGGAAGTAGGGGTGAAATGGACTCTGTGAAGGTTCTTAGCTTTGGTGGTTTAATGTTTCATTTATGTGCTGGCTGGTTGCCTTCCAGGAAGTGGCACTTTTCAGAGAGCATCAGCTGTAGTAGCATGGAGAGGAATGGGCTTCAGGCAGGGCGCTAGAACTCCCAAGATTATAAGCCTTTGGCTTCCACTACCAGGATGGGTAGGGAAGCACCATCAGGTAGGGGCAGGGCTAGATTCTCCTTGGGTGGGTCTTGGCTGTGGGTGCTTTGGATAATGGAGGTGAGGTTCCCAGGTCAATGGAGTTATGTACCTAGGAAGATTATGGCTGCCTCTACTGAGTCATGCAGGTTGTTAGGGACGTAGCGGAAAGTCAGCAGTCACAGGCTTCACCTAGCTCCCACACAATCCGAAGCGCTGTGCCCTTCCCACTGTGTCCCCCCTGAAAAGCTCCTGGATTGTTTCCAGGCAGAGAGCCATATGGGCTTGAAAATCTGCCCCAGGCTACCTGCCTCCAAGCTGTGAAAGAAAAGGGCTTGGTTCCTCCCGCTTCTGTGGAGTCTACATACTGGATTCATACCCTTCCCCGAGTTCTGGCCAGGAGGCTTCTCTCCCCATTGAAATTGTTACAAAGTTGAGCTAGAGATTTGCTTCTCCCTTTGTGGTTTTACCCCCTGCTCCTCTCCCATTGGATCCCTGTGGTGTCAGGAAGGAATGGCCTGCTAGGGGACCCAGTGAGCTCCCAGGGCTTTTGTGCTGCTTCCTCTACCCCTCTGTTTTGCTCAGCTCTCCAAATTGATTCAGCTCCAGGTAGTGTCAGAAACTTCTCTCAGGAACAAACCTTCAGCTTCTTGAGTGGGAGTGTGTGTTAGGGAGAGGAGGGTCTCCCTTTCCTGCTTCTGCCGTTGGGGCACTCACAGTTTTGTGGTTCCTGCAGGAGCAGTCTGCTTTCTTCAGAGGGTCTGTGGGTCCTTTGGGGATTGCTGGTTTGTTCTTGCAGTAGGTCTGGAGCTGTAATTCACATTGTGAGCCACCACCCACTGCTCTGTCTGGAGCTGCCAAGGTATATCCTTTCTTTTTTTTATATACTTTAAGTTCTAGGGTACATGTGCATAATGTGCAGGTTTGTTACATATGTATACTTGTGCCATGTTGGTGTGCTGCACCCATCAACTCGTCAGCACCCATCAAGTCGTCATTTACATCAGGTA
>NW_012123820.1:3189895-3190219 GCF_000951035.1 Colobus angolensis palliatus
ATACCCAGTAATGGGATGGCTGGGTCATATGGTACTTCTAGTTCTAGATCCTTGAGGAATTGCCATACTGTTTTCCTTAATGGTTGAGCTAGTTTACAATCCCACCAACAGTGGAAAAGTGTTCCTATTTCTCCACATCCTCTCCAGCACCTGTTGTTTCCTGACTTTTTAATGATTGCCAAGTCTCAGGGTACAAAATTAATCTACAAAAATCACAAGCATTCTTATACACCAGTAACAGACAAACAGAGAGCCAAATCATGAATGAACTCCCATTCACAACAGCTTCAAAGAGAATAAAATACCTAGGAATCCAACTTACAA
>NW_012123820.1:3193091-3210289 GCF_000951035.1 Colobus angolensis palliatus
AGGGGTCAGGGACCCAATTGAGCAGGCAGTCTGTCCGTTCTCAGATCTCAATCTCCATGCTGGGAGATCCACTGCTCTCTTCAAAGCTGTCAGACAGGGTCATTTACCTCTGCCAAGCTTTCTGCTGTTTTTTTGTTTAGCTTTGCCCTGTCCCTAGAGATGGAATCTACAGAGACAGGCAGGCCCCCTTGAGCTGCGGTGGGCTCCACCCAGTTTGAGCTTCCAGGCGGCTTTGTTTACCTACTTAAGCCTCAGCAATGGTGGGCGCCCCTCATCCAGCCTTGCTGCTGCCTTGCAGTTAGATCTCAGACTGCTGTGCTAGCAATGAGGGAGGATCCATGAGCATGGGACCCTCTGGGCCAGGTGTGGGATATAATCTCCTTGTGTGCCGTTTGCTAAGACCCTTGGTAAAGCGCAGTATTAGGGTTGGAGTCACCCGATTTTCCAGGTGTTATGTGTCTCAATTTCCCTTGGCTAGGAACAGGAATTCCCTTCCCCCTTGCACTTCCCAGTGAGGTGATGCCTTGCCCTATTTCAGCTCTCGCTGGTCAGGCTGCAACCGCGGACCAGCATCGACTGTCTGACACTCCCCAGTGAGATGAACCTGGTACCTCAGTTGAAAATGCAGAAATCACTCATCTTTTGTGTTGCTCATGCTAGGAGCTGAAGGCTGAAGCTGTTCCTATTCAGCCATCTTGTGCGCCCCAGTGGTGTAAGTTTTTTTAAAAATACGTTCTGTGAACTAATACTCTGAGAATTTTTTTAAATAGATTTGGATCTGTGACTTTTGAAAATGTACCTTCCTTTCATCAGTTTTGTTGGTCAATGCTTTGTGGGTTACCTGTTCTTACTTGTTCACTGGAACTAGTAAAAAAAATGTGGCACATATACACCATGGAATACTATGCAGCCATAAAAAAGGATGAGTTTGCGTCCTTTGTAGGGACATGGATGCAGCTGGAAACCATGATTCTTAGCAAACTATCACAAGAAGAGAAAACCAAACACCGCATGTTCTCACTCATAGGTGGGAACTGAACAATGAGATCACTTGGACTCGGGAAGGGGAACATCACACACTGGGCTTATCATGGGGAGGGGGGAGGGGGGAGGGATTGCATTGGGGAGTTATACCTGATATAAATGATGAATTGATGGGTGCTGACGAGTTGATGGGTGCAGCACACCAACATTGCACAAGTATACATATGTAACAAACCTGCACGTTATGCACATGTACCCTAGAACTTAAAGTATAATAAAAAAAAAAAATCATGTTGCTTTGATTAGAAAGAAATGAACTTCATATCCCTAATTTCTAGAATATTGTGAGTGTATAATAATTATTTATTGAATTAATACCAAAAATTAAACCAGCCCATCTTTATTTATTAGATCCATTTATGTTTAACCTCTAAAATATCTAAGTAATGCTTGAGTATTATCATTTACCTCTAAACCTCACTCTTCAATATTAATATAGATGAAGGGTATTGATATTGATTATTTATCCATGTAATTACGAGTTGAAGATGCTTCCCTTGTTTTTCAGGTAGAAGAAAATTTAGACATTTTTCAGGAAAGATTATCTCTGATTTTCTTTGAAAAACTGCAAAGAAGAGTTTCATATCTCTCTTTGTCTCTTTTTCCAGTAGGTGATGTGTGAGGTACTGGGCTCATTAAAGGATTTAAAGGACGACAATACATACTCTCTGTCTCTAAAAAGTTTGTGAGACCTTTGGAGATATAAACTATAGAGCTCAAAAGCTTTCAGTGAGTTAATTGAATAGCATGCGCAAACTCTACAGATAAAGGGAATCGGAGTGGAAAGATATTTCATAAAGAATTTGAGACTTGAGCATTGAAGGGAGGTTGGCAAAGAATGTAATGTAATAAAGAATAAGAAAAAAGAGAGTGAATGAGCAAAGCAGAAGACACAAGAATAGACCGCACATTCAGCATTCTCAAAGCCATTATAAACCATTTTCTGTTTAAAATGAGCATTGTTTTCTTTTCATTACATAAAATTTGTTAGCAGTGAGTGTATTTTAATTTGATGGTGTTCCTGGAGGATGATGTAAATATATTGGTACTATAAACATTAGGAAGGAAAGAATTGATAACATACAAAAGAACCATAAACTAGAATGCAGGCACATTACAGATGCTCAGTAAAATTTTCAAGGTTTCCTTCTTATCCTTTGGATCAGGCTGTGTTTATTACAATTTTTGCCCCTATAACTTTTCACTGGAAATCCACTTTAAACTATGCCAAAAAAAAAAAAAAATTAAAAGTAATTCTGATGAGGTGGAGCTGTAGATTGGCTTCTCTAGAAAGCAGATGCTGACATGAAGGTAAATCTGGAAAAATAAGTTTATTATGACATGCTTTTATGATCATTATCTGTGGAAGAGATGGAATAGAGGCAGAATTAGCTGAGGGAAGTTCAATCCCAATGCAGTCTCAGTGAAGGTTTTAGCAAACGTCACAGGTTGCTCTGAAGTAGAGGTCAAATTACTTAGCCCATGTTGTGGCCAGAATGAGAGCTACCCTAGGAAGGAAAGAGAACCTTAGTTGAGGCAGATTCTTCCAGTCAAAGGCAATTTTTTGAGAGGTCTGAGAGGTGACAGCTGTTAGCACTCTTCCAGTTTCTGGAGGAATTAGTTTTTCAATACTGTGTCAGTCTCCAAGGGCTTCTGTCACTTCACTGGAATAAAGGAACTATGGGTCCTGTCACAGCCTGCTCGAGCTGCCATAACAAAATAGCATTTTGTTTTTGGCATAACAAAATGCCAAAACAAAAGACTAGGTGATTTAAAAAACAAATTTATTTTCTCACAGTTCTGGGGGCTAGAAGTCCAAGATCAGGGTTTCAACTGATTTGATTTAGGTTAAGGACTCTCTTCCTGGTTTGCATATGGCCGCCTTCTTGCTATGTCCTTATGTGATCTTTCCTTGGTCTGTGCAAGGAGAGGGAGAGAGAGAGCAAGCTCTCTGATGTCTCTTCTTATAAGGACACTAGCATTATTGTATTGTAGTTACTGACATACCTTATAAACAGTCTTAAGTACTTCTTACCTTTAATTTATAATTTAAAATAAACTTATTTCTAAATAAGGTCAATATTAGAAAGGTTTTTGGTTGTGCGACATAGAACATAAAATTTTCTTGAGTTGTAGTTAGAAATGATAATAATTTGGACTGTTTTTCAGAGACAGGTTACAAAATAATTGAATTAATAGTTGTGGACAAAAGCATTTTTTGTGATTACAAATGTTTGGATTAAATGAAAATGTTTACAAGAATATACATAATAATATGCCTCCATAATATCTGACCTTTTGATAACATTCAAACATGCGCCCTGCTCAACTATTAATGGACCGAGGGGAATGAGGTACTTAAAGGAAAATAGCTCTCTTTTTTCCTTTTGAGTGTTTATGTGACAGTGCACTGTAGAAATACAGTAATTCCTTTGATATTTGGATATAAAATAATTTGAAAATCTTACCCCCTGAAGTGTAAGTGAAGAAGTGAAGAAATCTTTTATAGATTTTGCTGGTTGAGGGGGAGGTGGGAGTTTCAGATAGTGGATGAAGAGCTGAGATAGAGAAGTAAACATTTTAACACTGTAAAATCTCAGTATTTATTGAGACTTGCCTTTACTTCCTGTTTTGTGTTTAGTAGTTTACTGACAATAATGAAGGATAAAGTTTTGAGACTCTTCCCTAAACCTGACTCTGCTGGCAAATTGTTCATAAAATCCACAGAACACTATCTCCCAGGCACAGTACTGAGGATCTAATAAAATTTTAATCTCCTGTTTCTGAAATATTTCAGCTGGAGGGCAGAGAACAATTCTGTTGCTCTCCTCTGTGACAGATTTATGTGTTCTTTAGAGGATGATGAGCAGTACAATTTCTTTCCTTTTCTTCATTTCTTTATATGCCAACTTTTAAAGATTCTCAGTTGAAAAATGTCACTTGTCACATTCAGGCATGACTATTATCTCCCTATTGAGCATGGAACATATCTAGTCATCTCTCCTAAGTGGATTCTGACCTGAAGAATAAGCAATCACTTTTAGGTCATCTTTGGTGAAGTTCATATGAACTAGTTGTTCAGACCTGCTGAAGGTGTTTCAAATACCTTCATTATCAATTGTAAATATTCATCTTTATTTGTGTTGCAAATGAAAGCTTGGAAAACCATGTTATTCTGTGATATTTATATATCAGCATATCTGTATCTGTATTTATTCATTCAGGTAATTCGTCAGTCATGGAGTAGCACATTACGTGATTGAGGGCTGACATTTGTAAAACAGCTACAAGACAAATAAATTATTTGGAGTCAGAATAATAAGGATGATTTATAGAAGAGATATATTAAGAGTAAATCTTTGAAGGATAGAAATATTTATCCTGAGAATGAGGGCACAAACCAAGTGTGGGAACAGAACTAATTAGACTACATTTCAGAAACCATGGGAAATTTGGCTTAACTCTAAATTGCCTTGAGGCAGTGAGTCAAAAACAGGGCCTGTCTGTATCTAGCTCACCCTTTCACTTCTCACATCCAGCTTAGGGCCTGTGGTAAAATAGATTCTCAAGAGATATTGTATGAATGAATGTAAATCGAGTGAGTGAACAACAGAGGTATAGCTGTGTGGGTTGTGCTTATTTTCTGACCATCCTTAGATACATATTTGACTTTGTAAGGGAGGCTTGTAAGTCATTTCATCCAACTGACCACTTGCCCTTTTCTGCCTGACAGCCAGACAGATATACTAGTGGCTTGGTGTTCAATCCACCTTTCATCTACAATCTTACAGCCTCAAGCAGATAATGCCATTTTGCCATAATGGGAATCATGTACAAACTAGTGTTTTCTTTGATTGAACTTTTGAGTGTGAGAGGTTACCGATATTCAGGGCTTAGGGCAAAATCCAAAAAGAAGCTGAAAAGACATGGGGAAAAAAAATAGATCCCACAAAACAAGACATTTTCTATTGGTCTGTGCTTCACATGTATTCTAACAGCAAATACATGCTCACGAGTTAAACTGTCATTTCATCAGGAAAGAGTTTTATTAGTCAAGAAAGCACCCAGGCTGGTCAATAGAAATACACTGTGAGTCGACTGGTAGTTTGACCTGCGTCTAAATTTCACACTCAAGGCAGCTATGAAAGGGAGCTTGAGAGTCTCTGATTCAGGTGGAACAGTCAGAGAACATTACACCTGCCTTAATTTTTGTAGAAGTTTTGCAACCTTCCAGAGGAAGATTACATTAATAGGTGCTTAACCATTTCCCCACTTATATTTTTATAGGTCTCCTCCAATTCTCTTCCCAGAGTGTCGTGAGATGAATGGTTGGGAAAGAGAAATATGATCACATTGCTCTTATTTAAAATCATTTAACACATTCCTGTGGGTTTTAGCATAACATCTGAAGTCATTAGAATAGAGTATAAAACTCATCACATACCCCACATTCTCCTTTCCTGCCTTGCCTTTAATGAGTTTGTGAGTACCTACGATGTGCCTGGAACTGGGCTCCTTGCCAGGTTAAAAAGGAATACAGACCTACTGGATTATTTTCCCACATATATATATAAATTTCTTTTCTTTTCTCTTTTTTTTTTTA
The DNA here is from genome assembly GCF_000951035.1 of Colobus angolensis palliatus. Classification (NCBI taxonomy): domain Eukaryota; kingdom Metazoa; phylum Chordata; class Mammalia; order Primates; family Cercopithecidae; genus Colobus; species Colobus angolensis. Next base: position 3,198,739 of record NW_012123820.1, read on the forward strand.
AGACAGAGTCTCGCTTTGTTGCCCAGGCTGGAGAGGAGTGGTGTGATCTCAGCTCATTGCAACCTCCGCCTCGCCTCCCGGGTTCAAGCAATTCTCATGCCTCAGCCTCCCGAGTAGTTGGAATTACAGGCATGAGGCACCATGCCCAGCTAGTTTTTGTAATTTTTGTAGAGATGGGTTTCACCATGTTGGCCATGCTGATCTTGAACTCCTGGCCTCAAGCAATCTGCTTGCCTTGGCCTCCCAAAGTGCTGGGATTACAGGTGTGAGCCACCATGCCCGGCCTGTTTCCCCCTACTTCTCAGACCTAATCTGAAGCACATTTAATAGGCTCATTTACCTTTTCCCATAATAATTTTTGTGCCTGCCTCTCCCCATTGCCCTCTGTTTTTTACTTGATTTATTCCTACTCATTATTAAAAATTCACCCAAGGCCCAGCCCACCTGTTCCCCTCTGGGACCCACAGGCTGTATGCACACACTCTGCATTTCCAAAAAACATTGGTTTTTTTCCCTACGTGTAGCTCCTACGTTATGTGCCTTTCTCTGAGAGGAAAGTCTGTGTTTTTGTCTTTAACCTCAGTAACTTGCACAATGCTTAGCTTATAGTAGGTGTTGAATAAATGTTACTTTGTCTCTTCAGTTTTCTTAGAGGTCATCCCTTTCTGAATCAAATCTTACTTTTCAGATGGTTACTTGATTCTGTGGATTTTATTCATTTGTCTGGCAAATATTTCTTGGAAATCTACAATGTTAGTCCTTATAAAGACACATTTCACACCTGATTTCTTCAGCAGCAGTGGTGTTGAAGAAATGGAAACTCAGCTATGATGTTGCTAGTCTTACCCTTCCTATGTGTCAGGAATGCTTCTCAAACTAAGGCATATCTGACCCCAAATGCTCTTTTTTAATACCATGTTTTTTTTTTTTTCCTCTAGGATAAAGCATAACTTTCGGTACATCTTATATAGAAAGTAAACATACACTACAGCTTAAATTCTGTCATAATTAACTCCTTAAGACTTCTAAGTTCACTTGCCATTTGATCATAACAAGCACACTGTTATAAATCTATTTAACTGTCAGGATCTGAACATCAGAGAGGAGGCACTTAGGGCTTTATTTTTTGTTTTTCTTTTTGTTAATAAATTATCAGATGAAAAACAAAATAGTATTTTGTTCCCAATAGAGGAAAGAGAGAAGTTCCATACAAATGATGCTCTTACTCCTTCCCCAAGCTTGTGGGTTGAATGTACTAAAGCTAGTTGGTTTAGGGCATTGTTGCAAGTTTCTCTCTTCAATCACTTCTTTAAGGAGGGGCCTGTGGAGAATAATTTTTCCCCCTGTGACCTCTCTTTGTTATAAATCTTACATAAAATGAGGAGTTTACTTGACACTGTACATGCTGTGGAAACAAAGATGGATGAATGGGGGCTGAGACCAGTGGAGAAAGAATTAAGTGATAGTTGATGTTTACCAGTATTTGCATAGCAGGTTAAAGATGCCTGCGAATTATTTGACAGTCCTCCCATAGAGAAATGAGATTGATTTTTCCTTCCCTTGAGTTCAAGTGGACTTTGTATTTGCTTTGGTATGATACAGTGGAAGGGAAACAATGCTTATTTCCAGGCCCAGGCTTTAATATACCGGCAGTTGCTACTTTCAGTCTCTTGGGACTCTCACTCTTAGAGCCCTGATCTTCCATGTGAGAAGCAAAACATGGTGACCACGTAAAGAGGGCCTGTGGCCATGTGAAGGCGAAAAGGGCCCACTGAGTCTGGTCGTCCAGCCCTCCTTGCAAGCTGCCAGGCTTAGACATTCCCTTCCTCTCCTCACCCCACAACCCGCACTAGCCCAGCCACCAGCTGAATACCACTGAGTGACTGCAATTGATGTTACAGTCTTCTGTGAAGATAATCTCTCAGATGAGTCCTTTCTGAATTCTTAACCTCTATTAAGCCACCGAAGCTTGGTGTAGTTTGTTAACAGTGATAGATAAGCAGAAAAGTTTGTACCTAATCATCAATTAACAATTACTTTAACTTATTCCACATCTCCTGAGGAAATCACTGAAGCTAGTTGAATATATCGTATCTTCCTTCATTTTGATAATGGTGTCACCAGAATATATATGTTGACTAGAAGGCAAGATATGGATTAATTGTGTGTGTGTATATTTTTTAATATTTCTAACTGATGGCAATCATAATATTTAACACATTGCATTTTTCACACCACATTTACAACGATTTTTTCTAAATCTTTCTACCATGTGTCTAGTAAGGTCATTTGTCAGGCCTGAATTGTGCCATCTTGCAGATGGTGAAACTGAGGCATAGAGGTTAGGTTAACTCCTAGGGTCACATAGCTAAGGTTTTCAGAGCACACTGGGTTTAAACAAATGTTATTCAGAAATTAAATTAATGTTAAGATGGTTATCTGTTTAATGCTTGTCACATCAACTAAACTTTAAGCTCCAAGAGGTCAGAGAACTTGTCCATCTTCTTTAACACTTGAGGCGTAGAGCCTAGCCCAGTGCCTCGTACAGAAAACACTCACTTGTTATTAACTGAATGAATAAATGTGTAAAGAATGCTGGGGCTCTGACTAAAACCTGGGTTTCCTCATTCAGAGGTTGAGTCTCTTTTAGTCACACTCCTGAGTTATGAGAGAGGGTATAAGTCACTTGGGAATTTCAGTCAGAAGGCATGGTCCCTAATCACGCCCTCCCCTTCCCCTCTTCCCTTTCCATCAAAGCATATCTTTGTGTGAAAAATAACGTTTTTGAAAAATCTTCCTAGTCATTCTGATATACCTCCTGTTGAGAACTAAAACAACACTACCATTCTTTTTCTTAATCACATATTATTCTGTGTAAAAGAAGTGCTATGAGAAAATACAATCATGTATGCTTATAAATTCTGAGAACATTAAAGTTAAAAGAAGGTAAAATAACCAAGACATAAAGGAAAACAATGCCAGAAAAAATGCACTAAAATGCAATTAACATTATTTTTTTGTCTGTGCTTAGTGAACGTTTATCTTTTTGATTTTCAATTTTCAGTATTTTTATCATTTTTTGGAGACAATAGTTTTATAATAAAAAAGAAAATACCCCCAAAGCCCAGTATTCTGCCTTAAGGACTAAATGAATGGAAGATGGAAAGCAAAGGGAGAATCTGAGTTAACCAGTGATCGATGACATGGGAAGACAATTCACTAGGAGGTATTCAACACCTCTGAGCTGGTGGGGACTGTAGCTCCAATAAGGGTTGGTATGTAAGTTGCTTTCACTGATGCTTTTCTAAATGCTTCTGAACTCTGAAAGGCCCTTGAACTAAATGTCAGTTTCTGTGAATTGGTATTGGTCTTCAGGAGCTACCAGCAGGTCAGCACACTGGCAGAGAAAAAACAAACAAATAAACAAAACAAAAAAACAAACAAAAAACCTGCTTCTCAGGATTCCCAGCCATGTATGCAGTGGCAAAAACTAGCCAATACATTTAGCAAACAAATGCTACAAACCTTGTGTTGCTCACTACCCCAAATTCATAGATAGGCTTTTGGATTTGAGTGTCTGAAATGCTGTGTCCCATAGTTGTGGTTCATCGGTCAGGAGTAGGGTAAAGGAATATTGATACTTGAAGGTAATTAGAATAACATTTCTCTTTTGTTTCAGACAAACATAAACTTTTTCTTTCTGTAGTCAGAACTGGCTTCTCAAATAAGAAGGAAAGAAAATGTAAAGAGAGGTAGAGTAAGGAAGGGGGTAGAAAAGAAAGAGAAGGCTGGGCACAGTGGCTCACGCCTGTGATCTCAGCACTTTTGAGAGGCAGAGGTGGGTGGATCACCTGAGGTCAGGGGTTTGAGACCAGCCGGGTCAACATGGTGAAACTCCGTCTCTACTAAAAATACAAAAATTAGCTGGGCATGGTGGTGTATACCTGTAATCCCAGCTACCCAGGAGACGGAGGCAGGAGAATTGCTGAAACATGGGAGGCAGAGGCTGCAGTGAGCTGAGATTGCACCACTGCACTCCAGCCTGGGCAAAATAGTTTTCTGGAAATATATATGTATAGATTCACATACCTCAGTGAAAATATTAATGAATTAGAGTTATGTGAAAAATAAGGTGCTTTAAGAAGATTGACTATCTCTAGTAGTCATTGTCAATTGACTGTCAGTTGATGGTACATCATATACCAAATACCAAATTAGAAGATATTACCGGAAGTTGCCACATGGGTCGTCTCACCTATAACTGAGGAAGAAGATAGAAAACTCACAGCATCCTAGGGGATGTCCGTAAATGTATAAATAGTGTCCTACACATGTCAGTTATCCTAACAGAAGGGCCAGTCTTCCAGAGAAGGTGCACTGAGATTCACAAGGATGGCTCCTAGACACCAAGAGAAAGTTTAAAGATATCCCATATAATCTCCTTATTAGGTTTGGAAGTGTGCAACTTTCAAAGATGTTATTTTTCATTTCAAACTTAACTATTATAAGTATTTGGGGAACCATAAATGTTAGGATTAAAAACATACAAAAACTCATCTTTCAAAGATAAATCCTATTCACATTTTGGACTGTATCCTATTTTTTATTACATTTAACAGCAATTAATCTTGTTAAAGCAATATTCCATAAAAAGAATTACCTGTTTTTTCCCACTGTTCTTGCTGTATTGCCTAAGAATGCCTACTTATCCACTTAATTCTGTAGCTCCTCTTCTAACCTCAGTGCTCCTTGCCTGTTGCCATTTTATTTTCTTCTCAGTTAGTATTGTGTGTGTGTGTGTGTGTGTGTGTGTGTGTGTGTGTGTGCAGCAGGGGGAAAAGGGAACTTTTTAGATATTTTACGTCAGGAGAAATAATTTCCTTTTTAGGATTTGAGGTATTTGAAAAATGAGTCATGTTTTTTATTTAATCTAGTGCCCTGCCCCCTCTGCTCCCTTTCTGTCTGCAGCAGCTCTGTACAGTGATATTGCCTGATTTTGAATATAACATAATTTCTTAAAGATTGCTTTTAATTTTTAACATAATAGTAATTACGACCATATAACATATTTTTATTCTTCCTCTTTCCACTTATTTTTTATACCCTAAACACTTTTATACTTTCCATAAACTTAACATCATTATTTTTAATTGTTTTTGAACCAAAGGTATATTATATTAATTTTTATTATCTCATAAAATTAATATAAGTCCAGTAAGGCTAATTTCGAATAGAAGTAAAAAGCGAAGTTTCACCACTCATCTTCTTTGTGATATATGAACAATATATATGTGTGTGTTTATATATATACACACACATATATAAATATAAAATACAAAGCAATATGTTTACACATATATACACATATATAAATATATGTGTGTGTATACATAAATATGTATGTGTGTGTATACATATATAAACATCGTTTTGTATTTTGACATTTGCTTTCTGAAGTGGGAATTTTAGATGCAAGTGTGTGAACCACAAGGTTTCCTAGGTCTTAGATTCTATATAGAGCAATCATACTTCACAATGTTTGTCCAGCTAGCTGTCCCATATTACCTATATGATGATTATATGGGTAATATTATTTTTGTCTATTATTTAAAGCTTTTTTAAAAGGTAAGTTTTTCTTACAACAAAATTAATAACAGTGTTTTGTGAGGTTTGAGCCATATGAAGAAGTAAAATGTATGACATTAGTACTAAAGTAAGGAGATGGAAGAATACTCTTGTTAGTTTGTTATATTGGATGTGAAATGGTATTATATCCCTTGGAGATAGGCTGTTACATACAAGTAAAAGATGTAAATTATGTATTTGAAAGCAAGCACTAAAATAACACAAAAGTTATAACTAATAGCCGAATAAAGGAGAGATAATGGAATTAGTGAATATGATCAGTCAATTCAAAGGGCAGAAAAAGAGAAAAGGGAACAAAGAGCAGATGAGAGATATAAAAAACAAATTACAAGCTGATAGATTTAAACCTAAGAAAATCAATAATCACATTAAATGCAAATGATCTAAACACATTTATTTGAAAGGGAGAATCACACTGGATATAAAGAGAAGGTCCAGCTATATTCTTCTCAGAAGAAAGCTTTGGAAAACAGAAGAGAAACCACTCACTTATGATGCCAGTGCCCCATCATTGCTTTGATAGTTTGTGTTTCTTTCCTTCTAGACTTTGTTTCATAGGTATGATTTACTTTGTTGCTATCGTGGTATGTATACAGCTTTCTTTTCTGCTTTCTCACTTAACAGTATGTTGCTATATGGTAATTAGCTAAAGCTCATGTTTCACAATAGTCCATTCTTTCTGTAACACTTCGGAATTTAGAAGTAAACTTCCAATATGACACAAAATTTTTTCAAAGCTGGCCTACATAATCAGCAGTAGTATACAAAATAAGAAAGAATCTTGTTCTTAAAAAATTGAAAACACCATTTCTTACAATGCTTATCCCTGAGTAAAAGTCTTATCACAACAAAGGCTGATAACTCAATGTTCCAGTTGAGTCATAGATTTTATGGTTGTTTGAATCTGTGTATGTGAAACCCATGGATATGAAGGGCCAACTGTGTGTTTGTGCACGTGTGTGTGTATGCATGTGTGTGTATGTGTATTTTTTAATCTTTGAAATTTATGTTCATATTTGGTGCTTTAATGTCACATAGTGTATATTATTACATACTATTCAAAGTTGTGAAATTTTAAATAAGTAGCTGCATTTGCATGATTGAGTGTGAAATTAAAAGATGATCTGTAAGCATATTTTCAAAAGTTAGATGAGTGAAAGTGTGTTAATGCCTGGCAATAGTACAAAGAGGGTAATATAGTTAGAAATAATATAAAAGTTATTGACATTTGGGGTCCTAGTGAAAATATTATGGTTTTGGAAGTTAATTTGTCATTAACTGATCGACAATTAGTATGATTAGAAAACTTGAGAATATTATCAGGTTAGTGCTAAACACAGTACCTATTAAATTGTGAATAAACTTGCTTTTAAAATAGTAAAAACGGGTCTTTCATACTATGTCATGAAATACTGTTGATATTCTTTTCATTCATTGGGATTTAATTATATTTTTATTTTAGTATGAATATAAAATTGTGATAAGATTCTATAGATTCAACTACATATCCTTAAAAACATATTTTTCACAGTCGACATGGAAATATTATAATTTCAAAGGAAAAAATTTAGAAGCAGGATTATTAAGTAAAAGTCTAGGAACAATTTTTATGATTCTTGATGCATTTGCCAACTTTACTTTTTAAAGTGGTTGAACCAATTTACCCTTGTGAGTATGCAATCATCTGTGAGTATGGAAGTTCCACTTAAACTTTGTCAGCATTTGGGAGTGGTATCAGTTTTAGTTTTTGCTTAGCTATCAGATTTCTTCTTCTTTTAATTTGAGTACATTAATAAGGAGTTGAGTATTTGAAGGTACCCCACCTATAAACGGTTTCAATTGTTAGAAAATTGTATTTATAACTTGCTGAGATATGTTTGTTATAACCCACTCCCTTTTAGCCTAGATCAGGATTATTACAGAACACTATTTTCTCTTTTGAATAAAAATCAATAAATGCATCATCTCCAGTATTAAAATAAAAAACAAATTCAAGGTTTTAGCAGAAAGTAATTTTCTAGAAAGAAATTGCACAGGCTGGAGATGGAGGCTAGGTGCTGACATTTTTTCTCTTCACTATCATTTCTGTCTTAGTGTTTTCATTCTGTCATGAGAACTACCATTACCTTGTCAAGCCACCAACCTTCCAATATGCCTTTAAAACTTGGTGAGCATGGACTGAAAGTCCTTTCCCTTAGATTATCTTAGCACCACTAAAGACAGAAAGAAAATAATTTGGGAGGAACCTTAGCATTTATTCTATTTTTTTTACATGAACATGTCATAAAATTCAAATGTACAAAAAAGTACACACTGTAAATTAGAAAGCATGTTTTCATCCCACTTTTCCTTCTCAAAGATAGGTAGTGTTACCTTTTAATGCACTTACAAGCAAATTCTGCTCCTTCCTCCCCAGCTCCATATAAATGATTGTATTTTTTTTCTGTCTACTTGGAAAGGATAAGAAGTTTTGGCCTCAGCAGAGACTTAGTAAATGGCACAGCCAGACTCAAAACTATCTATGTGACTTTCAGTGAAAGCAGCTCACATCTCTGAAGTTTAATTTTTTTTATTTGTAAAAATGAAAGAAATTGTTACCTCAGAGGGTTGCTTACCTCAAAAAAGTACAAATAAACCAATTCCTGTAACATAGAGGGTGTTTAATAAATTATAGTTAACACATTTGTTATTATTATTTATTTATTGCTATTTTAATTAATTTCATTGTTAAGAAAGAGCAAAACCCAGAAATGATTAGAGATCATTCTAAAAGCATAACCAAAGAAAAGTATCCTTGGTAAGAGATTCAGGTTCTAAATGTCAGAACAATGAGCAAATAGCATTAGTTGGTTTTTAATCCTCGTAGATGTAAGGAACTGCTTTCTTGTTCTTATCTAGATTTTTTTCCTCCCATAATATGATTGTTCACAGCATCCTCTCTTAAAATAAATAGAAAAAACCACTTGGTTCAAAATCTCTAACCCCTTAGCTTTCTTTCTCTGCTTATATTAGAGAAACTTGCTAACTGACTTTCCACATGTTTTGTAATAAGATCTGTCAACTCCACTCATCACTGGGTATTATTTATGAAGACTTGCTATTGAGAAACTCTTTCCCCACGAAAAGAAGTGATTATAAAATGATCACACCTTATCCATGCAAGACCCAAGAGAAAAAGCTCTAACTCATGTCTGGTGATTAGCAGAGTGCTTCATATAGATAGGTACTCATTAAGTAATTATCGAGGAAATGAATTGCTGGCACACAAAGCAATTGGAAACTCTCACTACAGCAACTTGACTATGGCTGGCACATGTCCTAATTCTTCTTCTTACAAAAAAATCCACGGCCCTTTCACTATTCTTAGGAAATGAGCATCTCTCACTTTCTTAGTCTTCTCCTCTACATGTTTGTCACTCGGACTCATTATACAAAGAAACAAAGATAAAGAGTGTTGCACACAAACAAAACAAAAAAATCATCAAAGCAAAACTCCAGAGGTTCTGCATACTGACCTCACAGAATGCACCAGTTTTATTTCTTGATTTGAACATTCTATTTGTACCATATGATATTGTATTAGCTATTTTCAGGTGTGGAAATCTTCTTTGTTAATATTGATGTATTTAAATTTTTTAAAGGTTTACTTTTTTGACAAATTATAATTGTATGTACTGTGGAGTACAATGCTAATTTTGATATATGTATGCATTGTAGAATGATCAAATAAGGGAATTAGTATATGTATTACTTCAAAAATTTCCTATTTCTTTGTGGTAAGGACATTTAAAATCCTCTCTTTTAGCTATTTTGAAATATACAATACATTATTATTAACCATAGTCACCTTGCTGTGCAACAGAAACCAGAACTTATTCTTCTTATCAAACTGTAATTTTGTACCCATTGACCAACGTCTCCCTTTTCCCCATCCACTTTCCCTTCAGCACCTGCCCCAGCCTCTTCTAACCACCATTTTACTCTCTACTTCTAAGAGTTTGACTTTGTAGGTTTCCACATGTAAGTGACATTATACAGTATTTGTCTTTCCGTGTGTGGCTTATTTCATTTAAAATTATGTACTCTAGGTTCATCAATGTTGTTGCAGATGTTGGAGTCTACTGTATTTAAAAGCTGAATAGTATTCTGCTGTGTCTATATAACATTTTAAAAATCAGTTCATCCATTGATAGATATTTCCATTTTTTTCCTTATCTTGGTTATAGTGAATAATGCTGCAATGAACATGGGAGTGTAGATATCTTTTTGGCAAACTTATTTCCACTCTTTTGGGTATATACCCAATAGTGGGATTGCTGGATCATATGTTAATCCTACTTTTAACTTTTTGAAGAACTTCTGTACTGTTTTTCAATATGGCTACTAGTTTATAATACTAAATGGAATTGCATCAAACTAAAATGCTTCTGTACAGCAAAGGAAACAATTAATAGAGTGAAAAGACAGTCTACAAATTGTGAAAAAAATCTGCAAGTAATTCATTGGATCAGGGGCTAGTATTGAAAATATACAAGGAACTCAACCTCCTTAATAGCAAGAAAATGACCCCATTAAATGTACACAAGGGGCTTGAATTGACATTCTCAAAAGAAGACATACAAATGGCCAATAGATATATGAAAAGATGTTCAACGTTTCTAATCATCGGATAGTGCAAATTACAACCACAATAACATATTACTTCATACCTATTAGATTGGCTATTATCAAAAAGAAGAAAGAATAAGTTTTCAACATTAATAATTTTCTGCCTTTCTTTGCACTCTCCTACCCTTCTGAAAGCAAAAGAGAGGAAATTGAAGACTGTTTCTTCTCCATTGGTCATCTCAGGTTTGTTTGTTTGCTTACTTTTCTCAGCAAAGAAAGAAAAATCAGGAACAAAAATATTGTATATAAGTTATGAAACTGCTTTAAACAAATCTCTCTCTCTTCTCTTTCTCATTTGAAGGTAATTCTTTTTTTTTATTCTTTAAGTTCTAGGGTACATGTGCACAATGTGCAGGTTTGTTACATATGTATACATGTGCCATGTTGGTGTGCTGCACCCATTAACTTGTCATTTACATTAGGTACATCTCCTAATGCTATCCCTCCCCCCTCTCCCCTTCCCCCTCCCCACAATAGGTCCTGGTGTGTGATGTTCCCCTTCCTGTGTCCAAGTGATCTCATTGTTCAATTCCCACCTATGAGTGAGAGTGAAGGTAATTCTTATTGTGCCATTTGCTTATTCCTAAATCCTGTTATGGGCAGAATATTCTTACTACAACCATCATGTGAAATTCTTTCTACATTTTCTGTTGAGAAATGTAATTTTCATTTATAGGGATATGTGATAAGAAAGCATGTAATGTATATTGTATATGTAAAGACTAGACTTGTGATAATATTCATAAATAAGTAACTCTCAGCAAATCCATTAATTAAAATCATCCTATTATTTCTATTGTGAAGGATAATGAAGGTAGCAATTTAGCTTCCCTTCTTACTCTGTGTCTTAATAAGATTGTTATTGGAGTGATTGCTACACAGTGATACCAGGAAATTTGCAATTGATTTTTATTTACATGAGTGTTCTTTTTCTCATTCAAGAATATTGTCTCAGATAAGCAGTAATTACTGGAATCAAGAAATTCTTCATTACAAGAAACTAAATAATATTGTTGATAATGGAAGGATGATCTCAGTGGATGAGTTCACTAATATCTGTCTTTTTTTCCAAACCTAAAATTCTTCTCTTGTATTTTAACATTTTTTTTGTATATAAACATTTTATTTTAATTTAAAACATAGATGTGAAGACATTCATACAGCCAACAGACACATGAAAAAATGCTCATCATCACTCGCCATCAGAGAAATGCAAATCAAAACCACAATGAGATAC
>NW_012123820.1:3210544-3231484 GCF_000951035.1 Colobus angolensis palliatus
ATATACACCATGGAATACTATGCAGCCATAAAAAAGGATGAGTTTGCGTCCTTTGTAGGGACATGGATGCAGCTGGAAACCATCATTCTTAGCAAAAGTATTTTAACATTTCTATGCTAAAAGAATAGTACTTCTATTGTGTAAAAATAAATGTGTACATTATAAAAGTTCCAAATATAAAAATATGACTCCTGTGGAATGAGTCTTAATTTGGTAAAAAATGTTCTGGAACATGCTGAAGTGTCCCTTTGTTTGTAGTCTTTTCACAGTGTTAGATCAAAATGGGAAAGGAAAGGGGTAAGAAGACAGTGATAAGGAAGCTATAGAGCACATGTTTTAACATTCAAAGATTAGCACATATTTTTAGACAAATAAACATGAACTTATAGGGAAAAGAATATTTGAAATTATGGCTGTCATTGAAAATGTGAACGATAAGTCATATATATTCTTTTTTTACTTTTATGGTCTTCTGTAAAAAAATCTAAAACCATGAAAAGTTAAAAAGTATCACAATTAGATTTCTTTTTGCTTACATAAATATTTTAATGACCAAACATATCTGCTTAATAAGCACCAATTTACTAATCAAAATGTTACATGTGCTAAGGAAGAAAACGTGTTTATATACTCTCTGATGGAGCGGAATATTACTCAATTTTATCTTGTAGTTTATTCAACAGTGACTAAATTCCAATCTGTTTCAAATATATTTTCAAATGAGCTGGAAGATACAAATAAACTATAATTCAGGCTACATATCGGACCACTGGGGGCAATAACACAGATTAATAGAAAGGAATCTTAGAAGGAGTAGCAGTTTCCTGAATGACTTAATTTTGTAGCAGTAAGTAGTATTTAATTTAAAATGAGTCTCCGCTTGCTTATCAGTTTGTTTTACTAAAATAGAGGCAAAATAGAGGACAACCTGGCGTGGGCAAGTAGTCCTCAGCGACAGTATGAAAAAACCATTAGTGTTTCATAAAATTTTTATGGACTTGAATAAAGGTGAGGAATGATTATTTCAACACTTAGTCTACTGTCCATCATATAGTGCCAATCAGTTAATGTCAAATAAAAGAGTGGATGAGTGAACCACTGTCAGAATGAGCAAACACATTGGCGAGCAGAGCTTGAGTTTAGGCAGCAGTGCTATGATTCTTCTTTGAAGATCATCAATCTACTTTGTCTCTCAGTTTCTGAACACTGTAGTTGCAAATAAACACAAGGAAGCTTAATCGTATTTATTTCTGTCTTTATTTATATTTGATGCAATATATGATATAGTTAGAGGATGGGGCATGAAAATATAATACACACCCATGACCTCACCATCACCAACCTGAAGAACCTAAGGACAAGAACTGGGCCTCAACTGCAAAAGCTACTTTTGTTATTCTTTTATCCTGTCTTTGGGCAGGGGTAGCCATTATACATTTAAAAAATAGTTTTACTACATATTTATGTTTTTGTAAGTAATAATTTGTTTTGTTTTGCTTTTTGTTAGCTTTATGAAACTTCTATCATACTAGAAGTGATTATTTACCTAAATTATTAACTTTGGTTTACAAAGGCAAAAAGTATATTGACTCTTACCATTGCAAAATATGTATAAAGTGATTGTTCACTCTCCTGTGGGTGAATAGTTGAGTTGGCTACCGTTATGTACAAATATATGTATACATTCATGTTGGCCATTACCATGTTGTTATAACAGCATTTATTTATTGATAAATATGCTCCTAAAGTACAAACTCCACTCAGGCAGGAGTGTTTGTATTCTTTTTTTTTTTTTTTTTAACCTAGAAAGATGTATAATTTGTAATGAGCACTCAATAAATTCTTGTCATGGTTGTTGAAAGAAAAAAAACAAAAATATCGTATGTGATTCCTAAACGTACATGTGCAAGAGTACTTCCTATAATATATATATATATATAGTTTTCCATATTTTGCTCACATGTTCTGCAACAGAATTTTGAAAATCTGTGTGATTCTTTACACATTTTAAAGTTGATATTTAATTTGTAATCAACTGTTAAGTGATTGCAAATGATATAATTTGTGATATGTTTATATAGACATTTTAAATTAATACTGTAATATAACTCATTTATACGGATACAATTAAATTCAAATAACATCATAATCTTTTACTCATCATAATTTACTTATAAAATGCAGAAAAAAAGGTATTTTCTAAACCAGAAATTTTGTATATTTTCTCCTAAACTCATTTCCATTTCACTTCTTCCACAGAATTTTATCCTAATGCAATATATAGTTGCACTTATATTGTCTATATTTGACACCCTCTTATATGTCGCAACAAAAATTAATATATAAATACATATATAAATAAATAATGCATAAATATGTATATAAATTTGATTTAAAAATTTGCTATGCCTTTAAGACTCTTATGTGTTAAATTTTTTTTGGATTTAGTTATCATAACAACTATTAGCATACAATTGGTTAAAGCCATTTCAAAAATAATTACCACATATTTATTACCAAACATAAAGTAAAACTTTATAGCAATGCATCTCTTGATATGGTTGAGGCTGTTATTTTTCTATTTGTTCCTGGTTCTTGGATGACTGTCACCTACTACTGAATGAAACAGGATTCAGTGGAAAATCAGAGTAAGATAAGCTATTAGGCTACCAGTAAAGTGCAGGGTTTACATAAAGTGTTAAAATGGTCACTGCTAAGTGCGTATTGTGTATAGTAGAATCCACTTTCTCTTCCCATAGGAATAAAATCAGCAAATAAGAAAAGTGGTTGACAAGTTACAAAAAATATATTTATTACGAAGTAAAAAAAATAAGGCTTTTAGGTGTCCAGTGGTGTTTGGGGAATAAAATGCAGGAGAATGTTTCTCCTATGAGAAATAAACAGTTCAAAAATATAAAAACAATGTTTTTACTTCCAATATATGTACCATTTCCTCAAATATTTAATGCTGACATGTCAGAATTAAACATAAATACTTTTAACTTTAATTCTTTGAAATTATGCAAAATATTCAGTTGAGACACAATCTCAGACAATTTCAGGGCATGAGATTTGGAGTACGTTGTTTTAATTTTAGGACACTTTTTCAATACATTCTGAATATTTTAATTCAAAGCTAGATTGTGCAATAAGGCATGGAGCCGCAGGTTGCCTATGTTGCTGTCTTTGGTGTTTCTTACTCTCACACTTTTTTTGCTCTTTTGAGTCTCTCCCTCAAGTACAATGCCTTCTCCCATAATTACTGGATGAAAAAGTGAGGCCGTTAAGTGAAATTGTCATCACTCTCATCCCACTCTACAATAAATATGAATTCACTGCAGTCTAATGTGTGTGTGTGTGTGTGTGTGTGTGTGTGTGTGTGTGTGGCAGGGGGGATATTTCTAATGCCCACTTTGTCTTTAATAGAAGCACATCTATACATGATTGAAAAAGGCACAAAGCCATAAGCTTGTTCATGTTACAATCATTAAAATTGAATTTTCTGTCCCCAGTATTATAAATTGTTCCCATTATGTAGATTTCTTGAAGTTTGTACCATTTATGATAAATTATTCTTATGAAATAAATATGTGTGAGAAAGTTTTTTTAATAAACTGGAAGAAATTGTGATTTTTGAATAGAGGGATGAAAAATAATTGTCAATACATGTCTAGCTTCTACTAAAGACATTCTCAGACAGATGACCTTAGAATACATATATCACATATGGAAGTTGGGGAATCTAACAATTTATTTCCTTAAAACTGTATATGTAAGAAACTCATTGTGTACCCCACAGTTACACATGTCCTAGTTTGAAGACTTCTGATATGTACCTGGGAACGTATTGTCCCATCATGGGATATGCCCCTTTTCCTCTTTATAACTGCCAAATTATTTACTTAGCTACTCCAATCAGAGAGTACAAGACGTCTCATTTTTTTCCATATCTTTGTCAATACTTATTACCAGATTTATTAATGTTAGATAATCTAGTAGTTATAAAAGGAAATTAGATTTTGGTATTAAATAGAATTTTCATGATTACAAATTTACTAATGAGATAGAACATCTTTCCTTATGTTTATTTTCCTTTCATGGTTCCTCATCAGTGCAATACCAATGCATGTCTCTTTGTTCATTTTTCTACTGGGTCATTTGCCTTTTCATTACTGTTTTGTAGAACTTTTTTTCTGGATATGTTTGTTGTACATGTTGCAAATATCTTTTCTTAGTTTTTGGTTAGTCTTTTCAGTTTTTTTAAAAATGGAATCTTTTGATAAACAGTAGTTCTCAATGTAATGCACTCTAATTGATCTTTACTTTTTTTTCTTTAATGATTAGAGCTTTTTGTTTTCAGTTAAAAAATCTTTTCTACTCATAGTTTGTAAAGATATCTTGCCCGTGTACAATTTATAAAAGCTTTCTAAACGTTTCTTATTTTACATTTAAGTCTTTAATCCATCTGGAATTGATTTTTTGGTGTGGTTTGAAGTAGAGATCCAATTTCGGTTTTTGCATCATTATCCAGTACTGTTTATTGTTTAGCGCATCTCTTGGCTAATGATCTGCAGTGGTATCTCTCTGTGTTAGACATTAAGGTGTGTGTGTGTCTGTGTGTGTGTGTTTCTGGACTTTCTTTTATTTGCTTTCTATCCCTATGCAAATACTTCATTCTTTTTAGTTTTATGTTTTGTAACAAGTATGGCTATCTGAGACAGATTAAAAAGGACAGCAATTTTTTTACATATTTCCATCAGATGGAAGAATATGATGCCTACGATTAAAAATTATGCTGCCCTATAATTGTTTTGACCAATGGAATATGACTCCAGAACTAGACCTTAGGGTACCTTCCAGTTTCCAGTGTGATCGGAGGGATCCCTGTGCTACCAAGAAAGACATCTAGGTTCCCTGCTGGAGTGGCCAGATGGTGAGACCTTAACAACTACATGCAGAGGGAGAAGGAGCCAGCTAAATCCACACGACTGGATGTTCCTGCTAAGGTAATACATATTTGATTGAAGCTGTCTTGGATCCTCCAACAATTAACATCTAACTGGGTACCACTGAGTGATCCTGGTTGACACCACATGCAGTCAGAAAAAAAATAAATAAGGCAGCTGTGATGGCTTCCTGTTATGTCAATTTGTTCACCCTGTGGATAGCAGCTTCAGCCTATGCCTGTGGAATTCCAGCCTGCATATGGTCTTCCCTTCCTGGTTTCCTGTTGGTATAGACTTTGGACTTAGCCCTCAAAATTGCATAAGCCAAGTTCCTTGTAATAAATAAATATTTGTAATAATTTCCTGCTGAGTCCACTTCTCTGATTTGAAATTTACTGATATACTAGCCAGGTCCGGCTCAAATTCTTGACCCATAAAATCCTAAGATTAATAAAATAGTTGTTTTAAGCCACTGAATTTAAGATTGTATGCTATACAGCAATAGAAAACCAAAACAATAACTTTTATTTCATAAAGCAAGTTATTGGAATTTTAAAAAACGAATATTTTAGCTATTCCTGTTTTTTTTTCTATACAAATATTAAAGTCAACTTATCCAGTTTCTTTACAAACTCTATTGGTATTTTGATGCGAATTGAATTACATTCATAGACCAGTATTAGGAGAATGACAATTATAATATTGAATCTTCCTATCCATCTGCCTATTTTTCTATTTAATCCTTTAATGGTTTTCAATAATGTTTCAAATTTTCCTCCAAAGGGTGTATTATATACTTTTGTCATGTTTTTCTAGATATTTGATTTTTTTATTGCTCTTATGTCTAGGTATTTTATTACAATTTAAAAGTCTATTTGTTTCTATGGGTGGTAAATTAGTTTCATATACTAATCTTACATTTCTAAAACCATGTTGAACTCATTAATTATAATACATAGCCTAAATAACTTAAGTTTTCCATCTTGCTTTTATCCTCTCTCTTCATCCCATGCCTTCTCTTCATAGACTCTAAATGGGAGGTGAATAGAGACGAAAAGCTGATTTAAAGTCTGAGGGCTCTGGGAAGACTGGCAAAAAGCAGATGAAGTTTATCTTTCATGCTATACTACCCTTTACATGTCCTGCACTTTCTGTGGTCATTTATTTCCCTTTTCAGTGTCCCATGTTCTTATGTGGAGACAGTCTTAGAGGAAATGAAACTCATAAAATTGATCCTAAGGAATTCATGGCTTATGTGATACCCATAGCAGATTGTTTTTTCAAAGATTGCACTCTTGCTCTCTCGCTCTCTCTCTCTGTCTCTCTGTCTCTGTCTCTCTGTGTGTGTGTGTGTGTGTGTGTGTGTGTGAATCCTATCCAATATGCTCTTATTTCATTAACCAAAATATTTTTAAAAATGTACCCATATATAACTAGTTCATTTTTTTTTATTGCTAAGTAGCATTTCATTGTATGATTTTATCACAGTCACTACTTCTCTTTATGGACATCTGGTAATGTGAACAATGCTGATATAAACATTTTTGTGCAATACCTTTTTAAAACATCCATTTTTAATTTTTTATTCAGATAAATATCTGTGAGAATAATTGCTGGGCCCTAGGGAAATTACATATTCAACTTTTAAAGAAATGGCCTAACCATTTTGAAAGTGGTTGCACTATGTCCTCTTGCACGAGCAATGTATGACAGTTCTGTTTACTCCACATCCTCACCAACATTTGGTGTTGCAATTATTTTTCATTTTAGCCATTTTGATGGGTGATATCTAATTGTGGTTTTAATTTGCATTTCCTTGAGATGAATATTAAGCACTTTATTGTGTACTTATTGGCCTTTTTATATACTGTTTTGTGAAGTCTATTTAAGTGTTTTGTCCATTTATTTTGTGGGTTGTTTGTATTTTTTATTACTGAGCACGGATAATTTTTGTATATTCTGAAAACCAAGTTTTGTCAGATATTTATGCCACACGTATTTTCTCCCAGTTTACAGTTTTCCTGTTTATTTTTTGATGGTATGTTCTACTGAGCAGAACTTTTCAATTTTGATTAGGACCAATTTTTAATTTAATCATGTATTAACAATAAGCAGTAGAAAAGAGGAAAGAGGTGGCCAGGTGCGGTGGCTCATGCCTGTAATCCCAGCACTTTGGGGGTCCGAGGCAGGCAGATCACCTGAGGTCGGGAGTTCGAAACCAGCCTGACCAACGTGGAGAAACCCTGTCTCTACTAAAAATATAAAATTAGCTGGGTGTGGTGGCACATGCCTGTAATCCCAGCTACTTGGGAGGCTGAGGCAGGAGAATTGCTTGAACCTGGGAGGCAGAGGTTGCGATGATTGAGATTGCACCATTGCACTCCAGCCTGGGCAACAAGAGTGAAACTCCATCTCAAAAAAAAAAAAAAAAAGGGAAAAGAGGTAAATTTTCAGCCTAACTTACTAAGATGTCATTGCATAAAAGACCAAAGATGAGACCTTTGTGTTTTCTTGTCATTAATTTATGTTTTCAAAAATACACAGAGGTAAATGTAATTAATTTTTCAATGTATTTAGAATAGCAATGTAACTTCACCTTTCTGCTTAGCTTTGATGAAAAGTTTTTGTAAACAAAAGTGATATTTATTTTCAAATGTAGATTTCTTGAAATTATACCTTTAATGAATTTATTTAAAAATACGAATATACCAGTTGAGAGAACAAAATCACCTTAAGGAAAACAACATTTTGGAATTGAGCTAAACAAATGGATATAAAGTTTACTTAAAATGAAAGATCAAGGATTGTAAAAGTTCTTCCCTAAGGAATGTGTGTGTCTCTGTGAGGTGTATGTGTGTGTATGTGTGTGTGTGTGTGCATGTGCACAGCATGTTTATGTGTGTTTACACTTTAGTAGAGATCATCCTGGCCTTGTCCTTCCTTTAAAATTGTTATACCCCTCAGACCACGAGGTACCAGCCCAACATCCCCGCACGGCCATCTTCAGACTCTTTAAGGGAGATAGTAAAGGAAAAAAGGAATCAGTTATAATTTGGATTTGTCTCTTTCCATGACAATGCACTGGTCTTTTAATCAGACCAATGCGTCCTGTGGTTTTAGTTAATGAATAAGAATGCATAAATGATTGTATATGAACTCTGTGTTAGAAAAGGGTTATCACCTTGAAGCAAAACTCTAATAGCCTGCCTATAATAACATCAAGTTAGGCCTGCAATTTACAAACGATCATTTCAAAGATGTTTTAAATTGTTTTTATTTTGATTACGTTACATGATTAAAAGCCTGAAACTGGTATGTCAGTTTCAATAAGATTCAGCCAAAGGTGAGGAAAAAAACAAGACCTAAGCAGAGTTAATAGCAAGTACCACTGGCATATTTAATGAGATCAAATTTGATCTTATTTATAAATGCATTAAATGGTTCATCTGCATTTTCTATTGAGTGTCAGGGCAGCGTATAATTAAGAAAAATTGTAATTGTAGAGTATTCTATCATTTGCTTAACAATCTTCCTACACTTTGTTTAACGTTCTTTAAAATGATTCATTCTTTGGAAAGGGTTATGTTCCTTTTCAAAGAGGGCTAGTTATGTCTAAGGACAGGATTCAAAATTATAGTGGTTGGTTTTATGTAGATGTTATAAATTAGTAAATAACTATTAGCTGGTTATCCAATTAAAGGAGTGTAGGTTAGGATAATTTATGCAATTGGAGAAAGGGAAAACTGCTGAGGGAAAAAAGAAACAAAATATATTTTTTCTTTATGTTTCATTTGTACGCTAGAATCATACTGCTATGGGTACCATTCCATTTGTATTTGGCCTCAAATTAGAAAAAAAGCACAAGTCAGTTATAAACATGATTTGAATAGATAGATAAAATAATATGTTCAACCTTTGGTAAGGGCAACTGTTAAGGACTAAATTGTGTTTTCTTAAAATTCATATGCTGAAGACCTAACCCTCAGTGTGATAGTATTTTGAGATAGGGGATTTAAGGGAATAATTAAGTTTAAATTAGGTCATAAGGGTGAGGCCTCAGTCCAGTAGGGCTGATGTCCATAAGAGAAGAGAAAGAAACATCAGGAGGGAGCACACAGCGGAAAGGCCACGTGAGGACAGGGCGAGAAGGTGGCTGTCTGCAAATCAGGAAGAGAGGCCTCACTGCAAATCAACTCTGCGGGCATCTTGATACTAGACTTACAGCCATCAGAATGTGAGAAAATACATTTCTGTTTTTTAAGGTATCTAGTCTGTGGTGTTTTGTTATGGTAGCCCAAGCAGACTAATACAGGAGATGAGTAGAATCTAGCCTCCAAGTTTTAATATCAATTCTATACATTGGAGTAAATGAAACCTGTAACAGTTGGACACAGCCAACCTTACTTTACTTTTATATTTATAAGTAATAATATGTTACTTAATATGTGCCAACATTTAAAATAAGCTGTATCTAATATCTTTTAGTTTATAAAATATTTTTACATTCATTAACTCATTTGATTATGAAGAAATATGATGTTCTTGGATCTTCATATTTTGATCTCCTAATAAAATCAGTTAATATGAGTGTGAAATCTCTAAATAAGGAATAGCATGTTAGCATCCTGCTTTACAGCCAAGGAGGCAATGGAAAGAAAATGAATTTGTAAATAAAATAGAGCCTTGCTTCTGAAAGTGTGGTTCATAGATCAGCTGCATTAGCATCACCCAAAAATTGTAAAAAAGACAGCATCTTGGGGCCTATCTAGATGCATGAATCAAGATTCAAATTTTAACAAGATCCAAAATTGCAAAGTTTATAAAGCATTGGCTTAGAGCACAGAGTAATAAATTAATTTGCTACATGAACTAAAGTGACAGGCAGACTAACTAAGAGAAAATGCAAGGTATGCACCACCAAGGGCCTTAATAGTAAAGGCAACATTTGCTTTGAGTGGAGAAAATTGTTGGGTTTTTTTTTTTTTCCATTAGAAGGAATTAGGTTTACAGAGAGAATAAAGTGAATAGTGTCACCTTGGTAGGAGGGAGAATATATGACTGGGAAGGGTATCTTGAACTTTGGTGGTTTTTTTTTTTTTGGCATTAGATTTATAAATCAATGCCAGATATGACAGTGATTAGGAAGAAAAACCATACATCCCATTTTATTTCACATACTTGACAATTATCTGCCTCCACAATGAAAAGAAATGTAGAGATTCTTTTAACAAAGTCAATTGTTTTTAGATGTTGTTTAAAATTTTATTCAACTTAATTTATAATCTGGTGTGGGGTATGAAGTAAGAATTGTACGAGTTTTTCCTCCAATTCCTAATGAAAAATTTCAATACAATTCATCATATTTTTAGTTCACTTAAACCTTAAGTTTATACTAAATTATTGTCTTTTCTTGTATTTTTATGTATTCTATTACACTACAATTTTTTTTCCCAGCACTAGTACCACACTGTTTGACTTTCCAAAGCTCTGGAAGATGGTTAATGTATGCTAATGTTAATTTTCAATTATTACTATTTTTCAACTTTAAAAAATCTCCTTATTTGGTTTAAGTGAGAGTTAGCACTATCTTAGCATGTTTCCGAAATACTCTGTTTGTGTTTTGAATGGAATTGCTTTCAATTTACAATTAACTTTGGGAATAATTAGTATCTTCTCAGTATCCAGAAACATGGTGTTACTCAAGTATTTTATTTTCCTTAGTCAACTTGATTGTTATTTATTCATATGGACAAAACTTAAAACATTTAGTTAATTGGTTAGGAATATTCACTACAATAGATACACAGAAATCTGTTAGTTGCTTGAAATTGCTAATTCAATATATTAAAAATTGGTTTCCTGGCTCAATAGCTTAAATATTAATTATATGCCTTCTATAACATTATATTACATAAATTATAAATTGGGTTTCTGTGATTAACTCTTAAAATATTCTAGAATTTTCTCCAGAGAGGCAGATTTTAGTAGATATGTGTTTCACATACCACTGTTTTAATCCCTGGACTAATTATCCAAGATTTACTTGTGTTCTGCTACATCTATTAAAAAAACTCAAGGGTTAATTTAACATCTTAAAATGAATTAATGTACTACATCATTTTAATAGTAATAAAGATAAAAACCACAAGATTATTTTAATCAGCTCATGAAAAGCATTTGACAAAATTCAGTACCAATTCATGATAAAAGCAGTCATCAAACTACTAGCAGAAGAGAACTACCTTAAACTGATAAGAGTCATCCATGAAAAACCCACAGCTATTGTAACATCCTACTTAATTGTGAAAGACCAAATGCTTTCTTCTTAAGATCAGTAAATAGACAGGATGTTCATTCTAACTACTCTATTAAACATTTTACTGGAGGTTCTAGCCAGGGCAATTAGGCAAGAAAATGAAATCAAAGTCATCTCGATTGGGAAGAATGAAATAAAACGATTGCTATTTGCAGATGACAGGATCTTGTATGTAGAAAATTCTATAGGAATCCATGTAAACACAAAATTTATTGGAACTAAAAAAACAGCCATTCAGCAATGTTACATGGTACAAGGTCAAGACATAAAAATAAATTACATTTCTATACACTAACAGAAAATAATCTGAAAATGAAATTAAGAAAACAATTGCAATTACAATAACATCAAATACATAAGCCAGGCACAGGAAGACAAATATTGCATGTTCTCATATGTGGGAACTAAAAACACTGATCTCATAGAATTAGAGAGTAGAATGATGGTTACCAGAGGCTAAGAAGGATAATGGGGAGAGGGTGATAAAGAGGGGCTGGGTACAAAACACAGTTAGTAGATATAAGGGACAGTAGATATGGGGACAAAAACACAGTTAGTAGATATAAGATCTAGTCAGTAGCACAATAGGGTGGCTATCGTTATAGATAATTTATTGTATATTTCAAAATAACTAGAGGAGTAAACTACATTAAATTTAAACTATGTACAAAAATAGTTCTACCAGGAAGATATACAAATGGCTAGTAAGCACATGAAAAGATGTTCAACACCATTAACCATTAGGAAAATGCAAATCAAAGTCACAATGAGAAACCTCAAAACTACAATGGAATACCACATCACATGTACTAGGGTGGCTATAATTTGAAAATAACAGATAGTAAGTATTGATAAGGATGTAGTCATAGAAATTGGAACCCTCAAACACTACTGGTATGGAATGTAAAGCAGTGCCACCATTTTAGAAAACAATTTGACAGTTTTTCAAAAGATTATACATACAGTTACCTTATGAACCAGCAATTCCTCTCTTATGGCATATACCCCAAATAAATAAAATATATGTTCACAGAAAACTTGACATGAATACTTATAGAAGCATTATTAATAATGGCTAAAAGTAGAAAAATCTAAATGTCTATCAACTGATGAATGAATAAATAAAATGTGGTATATCTATACAATGGAATATTATTAAGCAATATAAATAATGAAGACATATAGATCCTACCAATAGACTAACTTTGAAAGCATTTTGCCAAATGAAGGATGCTAGTCACAAAATACCACATATTGTATAATTCCATATACTTAGTATATGACATGTCCAGAATACACAGATCTACAGAGACAGAAAGTAGATTCCCTGTGGCTTAGGACTAGAGGTTTGGAGGGAAATAGAGACTGTGAAGCAGTACAGAGTTTCCTTTTGGGGTGATGAAAATGTTCTAAAATTGACTGTGGTTATGGTTGCATAACCATGTGAACATGCCAAAAAACATTGAATTGTATACTTTAAACTGGTGAGATGTATGCTATGTAAATTTGATCTCAATAAAAGTGTTATATTAATACAAATCTCAGGGTTCTCTTTCTCCATCATGGACCAACAAAAAAATTCTACCCAGGAACTCAGGGGCTAATGAGCAAGAGTTTCCATTGTTGTTTTCTTAAGTAGTGATCTGTCAAGCATGTTTTATTTACTTCTTTGTTATTTTTGCCTTTTCTGTAAACTTTTATATTGTATGCTAAACACAAAACTATTCCTAACTTCTTTACATCCTTAAATGATTATCTTAATAAATTATGTTAAGTATTGGTTATGAAAAATATAAAATTAAAAGCTAAAATATTTTCTAGAATAATAATCAAACTTGTTATTTGAAAGCAGAAAATGAGTGAAATATAATTTGACAAACTGAAAAGGAAAAAAATTATAGAATCTATAAATTTAGGCCCAGGAAACAATAGAAACACTTTGAAACTGAAATAGTAACACTTTTATTAAAACAGAATTTCAGAGATAAATTTAGATGTAATTTTGACTCATCTAACAGATATTAAAAATTTCATTTAAACTGTAGCTGCCAAATGAATTGACCTGAAAAGAATCACGAACCTCAGATCACTCAGAAATGCAGGCCCTTTAATTTCCATTTTCAGGTAGCATCTTAATTATTTCTTACTATGTCATTGTGTCTGAAGAGGAAGTTCATGGTCATGTATGGCAGGCTAAATCAATTAGAGTTGTAAATCCATTAATGCTCTCCGGCCTTAAATAGTTCTCTTTGAGACTGGGTGCGGTGGCTCACACCTGTAATCCCAGCACTTTGGGATGCCAAGGCAGGCGGATCACCTGAGGTCAGGAGTTCGAGAGCAGCCTGACCAACATGGTGAAACCCTGTCCCTACTAAAAATACAAAAATTAGCTGGACGTGGTGGGAGGCGCGGGTAATCCCAGCTACTCAGGAGGCGGAGGCAGGAGAATTGCTTGAACCTGAGAAGCGGAGGTTGCAGTGAGCAGAGATCGTGCCACTGCACTCCATCCTGGGCACCAGAGTGAGACTCTGTCTCAATAAATAAATAAATAAATAAATAAAAATATTTGTCTTTCATTATTTTAAAACAGAATCTGTCACCTTAGTAATGAGCTCACGACTTTCGTATTTTTAGTGCTAGTTCAACCTGTTCAGAATCTAAAACAAGGCAATGAGAGTGATACTAGTCACTTGCATAGCTCTAAAAGCAATAACTTCAAATACAAGTTGCAAAAATAGACTTAGTAAAAATAAATAAATAAGGAAGGAAAGAAGAAAGGAAGGAAGAAAGAAGGGAGAGTGGAAGGGAAGGAAAAGACGTACAATGCTATCTAACTCACTTTGCTTATCCAAAATGCTAAAGTTTCGGTGACCAGAAATTTGTTATATTCCATTTATACAATGCTATTTTTGCTCCAGCATAAAACTCTGGCACTGTGCCAAGTTGTTGAGCGAGCTCTAATCCTCCCAAGTAGGATGGATTGAGCACCTTGTGAGTGATAACATTGATCCCTGGATACCATTGCTCCATTGCCTTATAATATGCTTGGCCAATTAATCAGGGGTTTCTAGCTGGCTACTGGACTGCTTGTCTTTTGCTAACAGGGAGCAAATTTTAGCTATCTCAGTAACAAAATTTGTGTCTTCATTTACATACATGTTGACAATGTAATTATCCTTGGCTTTATGAAGACATGGATTTCAAATCTGAGTTTTTAATTCACCTAGGGAGAATTTTCAATTGTAACAAATCACTTGCAAGTTTCTTGCCCTTTTATTGTCGAATGACTGAGGTATCATGTGAGTTTTGTTACCTAAGTGCTTTCCCTCAGGTGGATTTATATGTCGGCAGTTATAGGTGGCTAGCATGATACTAGAAACCCCCCAGTGAAGGCAGTAGGGGTTGTTATTTCTTCTCATAACACACCGGAATTCATAAAATCTATCATTGATGCAGCTATTCTAGCCTGTGCTTAGAAAAGATAATTTTATCTCACTGAGTATAATAATATTTGATAAGGACTATAGATTTTTTAAAATGAAAGGAAATAATAACAGTATGTGACACATTAACTTATACAGCTAAACAAGTTCTAAAGCTTCAATAGTCTAAGAAAGGAAATAGCTAAGCACTCCGGTTTACAAATAGCTAATCCTTCATCGCTATTTCTTTTCTTTTTTAAATATATGAGTATAGTTTTTTTTTCTGTATTTTCTATCTACTTATTTTTTTCTCGCATTTTTATGTTTTATTTTTATATTAACAGATAACTTGTTTCTTTTTATCATGTACAACATGATGTTTTGAAGTGTATCTACATTGTGAATGGTTAAATCTAGCTAATTAGCACACACAGCACCTCACACAGTTATCATTTTTTGGTGCTAGCACATGACATTCACTCTCTTTACAGTTCTCAATAGTTCAATATATCATCACTAACTATAGTCATCTTGAGGTACAAAAGATCTCATGAAATTTATTCCTTCTGCCTAACTGTAATTTTGTGTCCTTTGACCAATAGCTCTCCATCTCCCTCCCCTAATCACACCAAACTCTGATGATCACACACTCTCGCTATGAGATCAACTTTCTTAGATTCCACATATAAGTTCCACATGCAGTATTTGCCTTTTTGTGCTTGGCTTATTTCTCTGAACCCAATATCCTTCAGCTTCATCTATGTTGACACAAATGACAAGATTTCTTTCATTTCTAATGGCTGAATTTTATAGCTGTGTGTGTGTGTGTATACATACACATATATATGTACACACACATTATATACGTATATATGTATACTGAAAATGTGATATTTGTATCACATTTTCTGTATCCATTCATCCATCAATGGATACCTAGTTTGGTTCCATGAGTGTGGCTTATAATAGGAATAAACATTAGAAATAGCATTATGGTCTACAACAAATTAAAATGCTGGGAATGTCTAAAATTGTATTTCAAAAATCTATACATTCTTAGCTGTCATTTGCAAGTGGTTGGGTAAATGTTTTTAAAATTGCATGTGATATGGCAGATCAGGGCAGTCAATTTTTAAGTATTCACATTTTGTTATATATAAAATTGTTGCAAATAATAACTGAAACATTAGCTATGGCCATCTCTGGGCACTCGCTTAGGTTTTTTTTATTCCATTTTTAATTGACACATAGTTGTACACGTTTATGGGTAATAGTGTGATGTTTCCATAAATGTATACAATGTATAAATAATCAAATCAGGGTAATTGGCCTATTGATCAGGGGAATCTAGCTGGCTACTGGATTGCTTGTCTTTTGCTATCAGGGAGCGACTGTTGACTATTTCATTGACAAAATTTGTGTCTCCACTTTCATATATGTTCAAAATCTAATCACCCTTGGCTAACTACCCTGATTTGATTATTTGCACATTGCATATATGTATGGAAACAGTCACCATTTACATGTGATAAGAACACTCAAAATCTGATCTTTTTGTTATTTTGAAATGTACATTATTGTTAACCATAGTCACCCTACTCTGCATTAGGACACCAGAACTTATTCCTTCTATATAAGGAATAAGGACATTGTAACATAGTGTTTATTGACCAACTTCTCTCCATCTTCTCTCTCTGCCGTCTTTACAAGACTCTGGTAAATACTATTCTACTCCCTACTTTAATGAAATCCGGTTGTTTTACATTCCGAAGAAGGGTGAGATCGTGGGTAGTTTGTCTTTGCCTAGTTTATTTCACTTAACATAATGTCCTTCAGGTTCATTCATGTTGTCACAAATGACAGGATTTCCTTCTTCTTTATGGCTGAATGGTATTCCATTCTGGATATATATAAAACAATATTTTATCCATCTATCCACTGATGGACACTGAGGTTGGTTCCTTATCTTGGCTATTGTGAATGGTGCTATAATAGTGGGAATGCAGATATCTCTTCAACATATTGATTTTATTTCTTTTGGATAAAATCCCAGTAGTAGGATTGCTGGATCATATGATAGTTCTATTTTTATTTTTTTGAGGAGCCTCAGAGTTGTTGACCAAAATGTTTATACTAATTTACATCCCCACCAATAGCAGTTAAGAGGTCTCCTTTCTCCACATTTGTTTATAGGTATATTGACTAAATACTAATAATGCTAACCTTGGTCACTTGACTCAGATAGTACTTGCCAGGTTTCTCCACTGTAAAGTTACTCCCTTCCCCTCTTTTCCATATTTTTTTTGGAGGATTGCTACTTCTTTTAGTTTGTATCTAGAAGGGGCTCAGAAATTCAGACCACAGAGATAAGGCTGTGAAAAGATGTATGTTTAGTAAGACATAGACAATTGGGTTTGAATTCCAGCTCTACCTTTGACTGTTTCTCTTGGGTGTTTCATGTAACCTCTCTGAACTCAATTTCCTCATCCATTCTTAGTTATCTTATAGTATGGTACTGTAATGAGGCAACCGGGTTTAGAAGCTGACACATGTAAAACAGTGCTCAATAGGTGTTTATTCTCTCTGTGTTTCTGTAAAATCTATTTACTACAAGACATCTCTTGACTTCATTTTTTCTCACTAGTACAGAAGACAGGACAGGGGCTAGATTTCACCTTTGTTACAGAAAATATGGTTCAGAGCTACATCTCACCAAATGTGGAGGTCTGTGATGAAAGAGCACCCCATTTCCTGGCTCCTAGCAGCAACAATCTATTCTTACTCTTATCTAAGTGAAGTTTCAGCTGAGCCGGGCCAATTTTTCTGATCAGGCTTATACAACAAATATTGGAGATGTGCAGATGTGCAGGGTTCTGAAACATTCTGTTTAGTAAGATGCACAAGTTTTTGGTAGTGGTTGTCTGTCTTATTTTGTCTCTACTTTACCCTAAGATTCCTAGAAAGATAATGTATGTACATACACAAGACTGTGCTCATGTAGATGTATACATGCCATTTTATTTTAATTAATCATTTATATAAACTGACTTAAAGTGCTATAAATGACCAGAATTATGCATATCTTTTGGTTTCTATCAGGGACCAACTTAAACTATCCTAGAAGTTATCATGACCTTTAATTCCATTGGTAACAGTTATCCACTGCCATCGACTCCTTCCTTCTTAATGATTTGCTCTACAACTCCCTGAAAAACCGAACTATTCTAGCCCTCTTGTCTTCAGTAAAACTCGCTGGCTCTTTCTACTTTTGGTCCCTGACGATGGACATCATATTATAAAATATTAGCATACTCTTCTAAAACATTCTACATTTTATATCTCTCATGACTTACGATCTATTTTGAACCCTATTTTTAACTGCAAGTTATATTCATATTTCTAACTGCTTGCAGTTGTTTCAGTTTCTCTAATTTTAACCTTGGTCACTTGACTAAGTGACCACAAAGTCATTTATTTCAATACTCTTATTTCTACTCCATATTTCTTTACCCTAACACACACTCACAAAAATGTCTCTGCATATTGTTTCTTTTTCTTCTCTTTCTTAACAGAAATTTAATTTCTGTTAATTAAAAAAATTAATTTTTAATTTTTACTCAAATGCCTTTCTATGATTACAAGTTCAGTACTTGAATTTTTCAGGGTAAACTAGTATATTTACCTCTTCATGGACTCTGTTAATTGGAATCAGTTTAGCAATTATTTTCCACACAACTCCTTTTGTTTTTTAAGTGTACTGTCTAATACTGTCATGATTTGTTTACATACCTGTTCACTGTTCACCAAAACTGGTTGTCAAACTCTTAAGTTTGCACCAAAGTTCCTCAAATATGGTGATATGTCACATCCAGAATAGGGTATTACTGCTTTGTATTAGTTTGTTCTCATGCTCCTAATAAAGACATACCCAAGACTGGGTAATTTATAAAGAAAGAGGTTTAATGGACTCAGTTCCATATGGCTGGGGAAGTCTCATAATCATGGCAGAAGGTGAGGGAAGAGCAAAGACACATCTTACATGGTGACAGGCAAGAGGGCATGTGCAGGGCAACTCCCCTTTATAAAACCATCAGATCTCATGAGACTTATTCACTATCACGAGAACAGCATGGGAAAAACTTGCCCCCACGATTCAATTAGCTCCCACCAGTCCCTCCCATGACACAAGGGGATTATTACAATTAAAAGTGAGATTCTGGTGGGTCACAGAGCCAAGCCGTATCACGGTAAACTAGTATATTTACCTCTTCATGGACTCTGTTGATTGGAATCTATTTAGCAATTATTGTCCATACAACTCACTCTTTTTTTTTTTTTTTGGTAAAATGTACTGTCTAATATCTTCATGCTTTGTTTATATACCTGTTCTCCAAAACTGGGTGCCAAACTCTTAAGTTTGCACTGAAGTTCCTCAAATCTAATGATATCTCACATCCACGATAGGACGTTACTGCCGCTTTTCACATGCAGAAGATAACTATGCCACTTTTCTTTATATTTTTGAGTTGGGCTATTCTCAAAATATAATTATTAAATAACAAATCTCTTTGATACTATGTGATCTGGTGACTAAATTCAGTACTGTGGCTATTTTAGTACCTGTTGCATCAGATATTATATGTATTTTACATTCTAATAAATTTTACATATTTTATTTATCTTACATGCTAATAAATAAAAATTAAATATCATACCTGGCTTATCATGTCATTTTAACATAACTAGCAGAAAAGTGGGCCTACAATTTGAAATAAAAGTATTAAAGTGATATTCTGCTAGCTAGTTGGTTGGACTGTTAGTTGGTTTCTTGCTTAACTCCCAATGAAAACTGAACATAACCTGTCTCTTTATTTTTACTGGTAGCATTTTTCAAAATGCTGACATGTGATAGGAACCCAATCAAAGTTTGTTGAATAAATGAGTAAATGAATAAATAAATTCAATTCAAATATTCAGAGTAAAACTAATTGATGTTCTTCAACACATTAAAAATATGGTAATTTTTCCACTTGTAGATGAGATTCTGGAGTTCATCTCAATCAAAAAGAGAAGTTGTATTCACTTGAGAATAAGTAAATTTTCTCATATATGTTAATATTAAATTTCACTGTCATTAATTTCACAAAAATATTCCTTAGCAATTTTGATGTCCCTAATATTTTAAGAATTGTATTCTCTTCATGGCACTAGCTGTTAGTATTCACTACAAAACCTGTAATTTCGTAGGTATCATATTGGCTTTTAAAGCTACAGCTGTCATCTTTGTGGAGGAAGTATCTTCTAACATACAGTGGTATTCCTCTGTATTATTAATTCCACTCCTGAGAATTACACCAGGCCTAATCATGAGCCACTGGTTGTACTATATGTAACATTCTTTCTTGATTGTCCAACTGAATTGCAAAGTGCATCTTGATCAAGAGAAGAATTATTTCAAGTGATACTTGTATTTGTAGATTTCATTTTGTACATAGTCTCAGTGTCTTAAGTGTATCTCTTTGAATCTCACATACTCACATCTGCATTCATCACACTCAGCTCTTTGTCCTAATTTATTAACTGCCTACCTTAAAATGTAAAACACAAATGAGAATAAAGTGATGTACTTTTACAAGTAGCTACAGGATTAATTCCATTTCCTTGTTAGTAGAAACCAATATATGAGGTGAAGTTATGGAAATTATGCAAGAATATCTGTGTCTATGTTTAGGAAATTAATTTGAATTGGGGTTATCTTCTAGTTCTTCTGGGAAAATAACTTGCTCCAAATTCTGCTTTCTTTTATCTGCAAGTTTAATTCCACGTCTCCCCCACACTGGAGCGAATTTGTGTCATTTTTATTTTATTTTCATTTTCTTCTAATATATATTTTGAATTATGGCCTACCTCCATAGTTTTTTCCTTTTAAACTTAAAAGGTTTTTCAGAAGAAGGGAACACTTTTTTTCAGTAATCACAACTTTAAAGCTTTCAACATTAAGCTTCTCTCATATTTTATTATTCTGTTTCATTCATTCTTATAAAACCAAATTCTTTATCTTTGTTGTCAAAAAGGCACCATTTTACCAAGGGCCTACTATTTGCCCTGATTTATATACATCAAGGGCCTACTATTTGCCCTGATTTATATACATTATCTCATTTATTTTCCTCATTCAGTCCTAGGTATTATTACTTTTTTTTTTTTTTTTTTTTTAGATGGAGTCAAATTTGTCCTTTGTTCCTCACTGTAATAT
>NW_012123820.1:3231534-3248924 GCF_000951035.1 Colobus angolensis palliatus
TTTTTTGAGATGGAGTCTAACTCTGTTGTTCAGGCTGGAATGCAGTGGCGCAATCTCAGCTCACTGCAACCTCCGCCTCTGAGGTTCAAGTGATTCTCCTGCCTCAGCCTCCTGAGTAGCTGGGACTACAGGTGCCGCCATCACACCCGGCTAATTTTTGATTTTTTTTTTGGTAGAGATGGGGTTTCACTATGTTGGTCAGGCTGGTCTTGAACTCCCGAACTCAAGTGTTCTGTCCACCTTGGCCTTCCAAAGTGGTGGGATTACAGGTGTGATCCACCCTGCCTGGTCTTATTACCTAATTTTATAAATAAGTAAGAGTAAGGTTCTAGAAACCCATATAGCTTTTCTTAGGCAAAGCAGCCAGGTCTCACCAGGTCTGACTCCCCTCCTCCCTCTTCTATTCATAAATGCTTACTCTTCTTAAGTAGTTGACAAGATTTCTTTCCAAGTTCAGTAAGTTTGATTGCCTGCTGCTATATGTTAATTCTTGTGAAAGATAAAGATTTTTAAAAAGTCCACTTTTTTTTCAAGTAGTTTTGGTATGTTGGTGTATTTTACCATGCTATAGAATTAAGACAGTCACTTCTTCTTTGTAGTTGACTGTGGAGGGTGTCTGGGGAAATGAACAAAATCAACTATCAGAATGACATCCTTGGATCTACATCTTGGAAAGTGGCACTGCTGTTATATAATATGAAGCTCCAATTCATCAATTACCATTATTTACAGCATGAGTTGGCCAATGGATAGGACCCCTTGCAGTTGAAGCCTCATAAGGGATAATATTTTACAAATATAACCTTGGAGAATTATAGATGCTCTATGGACTTACCAAATTGAAAAAGATCTTCAGAGATGACACAGGCCATCCCTCAGTCTTCTGGAAAGAACAGAGCTTACCTCAGATGTAAAACAGGAATTTTACTGGTCTTCTAATGTTAATCAGCACATTCACTAAGAAAGGAAAGTTCTGGCAAATCAGTAAACAAATACTTGGCACTATGTTCTGGTTAGCAGCACCCAAGTACTATTTAGTTTCCTTAACCCATGTATTTGAAAGTTACATGTAATTATCACATTATGACTACAGATTCTCACTACTTATATTAATAGGATGTTTCGGCCTGGTAGGATTCCTTGGTGGTTGTCACAAGTGAGGATGTATGCGAATTGATTCTGGGCTAAGGGTTATTCAATGAGTAAATATAAAGCAATTATTTTTATCCACAGTGAGGTTGACTAGTACTATGCAGTCATTAATCTTTCTCAAAGTAAGAGCTCTACTAACCCTCACACATTTGTCTTGAAGCACGGTTAGAATGCTTGAGATCCCTTTTCAGACTCAGTAAGCTGATAAAACCTATGCTTTATAAATAAAAATTATAAGACTAAAGTCTATTTAAGAAGATTCTCAGAGCACGAAGATACATGTTTGTCTATGCACATGTGTTTCTGTGTGTATAATCTGTTTTTTTAAAAAAATGAACAGGAAATATTAGTCATTTCTGAACACATGCAAAGAACAAAATAATCTCAGCTAAAAGGAATGGTTTTCCCTTTTTCAGAAAGCTTAAAGCAGGTATCTGAATATAGGGCTTGCAAAATAATTGCTTTCTCCAACAGAATTATAGCATAATTACTGAGGGGGCATAGTATATTTTATACTGCTCTGTTAGAACTCTCTATCTTTTATCCTTTAGAAGATTTTACGGCACTGAACTCAGAACAGAGGTCACAGTCCACACATCCAACAAATAAGTAAGTACAAAAGGAGAAATCCTAAATAGAAAATGCTTGTAACTACATTCCACATAGTAATATAGTACCACTTTTAACCCTTACTTCAGTTATGCTAATCCATTATCTAACCCATCCAAGATTCAATTAAATAAGGAATTCAGTAATGTACAATGGAAAGCTACTTACTCCCATAAGAGACTGTTTATTTTTAGCTATAGGTTCTTAGAATCTTCTGGATACTTCCCTAGTCTTTTCAGTGGAAGCAATGTGAATACATATACCTGTCAAGTCTAAGTATTTGGAGATGAATAGAAATGTACTCAGTATTAAAATACAAGTGATCATATATCTCAGGCAAAATGTACTTCAAAGAGCCTTTTGCCTTCCACTAAAAAGAAGAAAATGCCATAAAGAAGATTCTGTATCTCTATGTAAATGCTTTGAACAAGTGAAAATATTAATGATTAAAAATTTTAAATACTAATGATTAAAATTAAATAGTTGTACTTCAACACTCAGTTTCTTTTTATTTTCAGTTTTTACTCTGAAATAATCATGTCTGCATTCACTGTCTTATATTCCAAGTCTAAATTAGAATGGTGTGATTCTGAACTATTTGTAGAGGGAATTTAAAACTTAAGTGAGGATAAAAGGCTATGTTGATATTCATTATACCAGAAATTTATAACTTCAATTGTGGGGATTATTGAACTTTGGGATGTAATTTCTGCGTTTGGAAATTCTTGATCTCCTTTGTTTTCTAGTTTTTATAGCTATGTGAAATAAATTCTAATTTCCAAACACCTTAATAGCAAAATTTATTCTGAGGTTCTAAAGTTCTTTAAAAGTATTTAATAATAGAGACATCACTCAATTATATTCCAAAACATAGTGTTTAGCTTATATTGTTTTTATAGTACGTGTGAAGTAAAGAGGAGGGTGAAACTATTTTCAAACGACACGTAAAATAGGACAAAAATTCTACGATTTTAACACACGTTAATAACTATTGCTCATACCTTCAAAATTTTTCATAGAATGGAATACCGTTGATTACATTTGTATGA
The DNA here is from genome assembly GCF_000951035.1 of Colobus angolensis palliatus. NCBI lineage: Eukaryota > Metazoa > Chordata > Mammalia > Primates > Cercopithecidae > Colobus > Colobus angolensis. Next base: position 3,234,345 of record NW_012123820.1, read on the forward strand.
AATATAATGTTTAAAAAAGAGTATATATAACTTATATGTTCAGTTTTTAAAGGTTAATAATAAAACCTGAAGTACCACCGCTTTCCTTCAATGGTGGTACAAACATTGCTACTGCCTCACCTTTCATTTCAGAATTGATCACTATCCCAACGTTTGTGCCTATCCTTCTCTCATATTTCTTTATAATTTTATTACAATAAATACAGGATATGTTAGGCATTTATGAATTTAGAAAGATCATACTTCTTTATGTAATGATGCTCTTCATCTCTAGCTATGCATTTTTGTCATAAACAACAACTTTAAGGATTCTGTATGGCTACACGAGCTTAAGTTTAATCTAGGTATTTCCCCTTATTTATTTTTCATCTCTCTTTGTCCTTATGTTTTATGTATAACTTGCATATGACATATGACTGAATTTTGTTTTAATAAGGTCTGTCTGATATATTTTAAATGGAAAATTTTAGTTTATTTACTTTGATTACAGATATAGGGTTTGTTCTACACTATCATTGTGTGTTTTTCCTTTTTAGGCTCAGCTTTTTTTTCTTTTTTTTTTTAACATTAATTTTCTTTCTACTCTCTTGCCTTCTTTTGGACTGGTGGCTAAGTTATATTTTATTTTCTTTTTCTGCCCATTCAAGAGTTTGGAATTTTTATACTTGTCTTAGTCTGTTTGGGCTGCTATAACAAAATACTGTAGGCTGGCTAGCTTCTAAACAACGGTAATTTATTTCTCACAGTTTTGGAGGCTGGGAAGTCCAAGATCAAAGAATTGACAGTTTTGGTGTCTGGTGAGAGCCTGTGTTATAGACAGTCATTCATAGACAGTGTCTTCTGCTATATCCTCACATGGTGGAAGGAACAAGGCAGGTTCCCTGGGATCTCTTTTAATAAGGGCACTAATTCCATTTATAAGGGCTCCATCCTGATAATCTAACTATCTTCCAAATGTCCCATCTCCTAACACATCACATTGGTGATTAGGTTTCAACATATTAATGTTGGTAGGGCAAACATTCAGACCATAATAACTGATTTCTATTTTTATAGTGATTACTGTAGAAATTTCAACAGCTCTGTTTAACTTATACTATAAATTATACATGGTTAATTTATATTTATGGAATAAGTACCCCAATGTAAGATTTCAGCACCAAGGGATGAGTATTTTAATGGATTACAAAAATGAAATCATATCCTTTGCAGCAACATGAATAGAGCTGGACACCATTACCCTAAGTGAACTAACAGAAGCAAGAAAATCAGCTATCACATGTTCTCACTTGTAAGTGGGAGCTAAACAAAGGATACATGTGGACATAAAGATAGGGAGATCAGACTCTGAGGACTCCAAAGAGGGAGGGCAGAGGGCGGGGAGCAGGGAGGATTGAAAAATCATCTACTAGGTACAGTGTCCAATATTTGGGTGATGGGTACACTAGAAGCCCAACCCTGACCATTATGCATGTACTCATGTAACAAATAAGCCCATGTACCCTCTGAATCTGAACTAAATATATATATCTACTGCTATCTTGTCATCCAAAGGAATTAGTATCAATTTTGACTGCAACTGGCAATCTATAAATGTACAAGTTTTTCGCATTCTTGCAAATGTTGTGTATTGTAATTATATATTTCTTTTAGTGCTAATTAAATTGTGGAAAGTTATTCTTTATTGTTGATATTTTCATACATTGATTAACTAGTATTTTCATGTGTAATTTATATTTTGTGAATTTAGCTATTTAATTACCATGTTTTATGTGCTCATTATAAAATTAATCATTTATTTGAGGCTGGTATTTTTCAGTGTCTATGTAACAGACTTGAGCTAGTTGGTTAATTTATCTTGAAAATTCTTTACACCACCATGATGGCACTTTTATTATGTAAATTACCATTTAAACAAATATTTGTTTATATGTCTTTCTCTCTCCCAGACTGGAGAAATATATTCAAATCTCTACTCATGTTGCCTAACACAATGTTTATGATGCCAAATGTAGAGGTCTTTTTTTTCTGGGCTGCCAACACTATCATCACTCATTATAAATTACACTAAGCTGTTATTATATTTCAAAAATGACCTCAGAAAGGAACAAAAGAGTATGTGTTTAGTCAGTTTGCCTTACTTAACTATAAGCTAACTACTTCATTTTAACTGTTTTGTTCTAGTAGATATTACTAGGAGATACTTAATGAGATTCAAGGGTCAGCTCACACAACTAGGAGTATTTAATTAAATAAATATCTCTAGTTTCTACCACAGAGTGTATGTTATGTTCTCTAGGAAGATATGGCTCATGAATCTATTAGGCGTTAGGTGTCTTTACATTAGGCAAACCTCAATCAGAAGCATCTGACTCAAAGCATTCCAAAGGTAAAGATTCTTTTCCTGGAATGAAGCATTATTGTGTTTGTCTGGAGACCCAGTTGTTCTTACAAGGAAATTATGCAGGATCACCTACCTTATTTTATCTTCCCCAGAAGCATCCATCACCATCCCAACTCTCTATTCCCTTGGTAATTGGGGAAGAAATGCATCACATCAGCTTTAATTCTTTCCTTCCCAGATTTATTCTATGATATGTTCAGCTAAGCTTGCTTAACCTGAGGACACTCCTCCACAGGGATGACAAAAGAATGAGGGAACCATGCATTCTGCTGCTTCTTGGTGTGTAAATTTCCCCAGTGGTGCTTACATTATATATTGCTAGAGACCATTGTGTTAATGCCCTGTTGTACTTCTTGTTTATATGTATGCTGTCTATTTACACTGGGATCGTCACTTTTTTTATGAGCTTAATTTTATTTGTTTACTGACTGGCTGCCAGATGAAAAATGATTACTTACATATTACAACTTGGAGTAATATTATAAACGATAATAGTATTTATTATTCCAGTATACATACAGAATATAGAGTTTCATGTGCTGAGACAAGTATTTCTGGAAGCATAAAGTGAAAAAAGTGAACACAGGAAAACCTCACGAATAACTGAAAACTTAAATATTGGGCTAATACATCTGCTCTTACTCATCAATACATTGTCTAATATAAAATGCTGTCAATTAGTAGTATGCTTTTTTTCAAATGTAACAGATAAACCTCCTTGGCAAAACAATCAAGTTTGCCAAGAAAAAAGGAAATTAATTATTGGATGCAAACAGTAAAGAAAAGACTAAAAATACAAAAAAAAAAAAAATTTCATCCTAAGATGTACTGAGGGGAAACATTGTCCCAAGTTACATAACTACTGAGGCTGTAAAAAAGTGAAGACACACAGTTAACATTATGATAAAAAGAGAAAGCTTCTCTTTATCAAGCAATAATGTTGAACATCACATAAAATCAAAATGTGATATCGTAAAATGTAAAAAGTTAATGACTGTCATTTATTTTACCTAAATTTGAATGAAAATTGATTTGCTGAGAATGAATCAGCTCATTGTATCTGCATTCACAGGAGTGAGAGTTACTTGACCACTTTTTCTTCTATCACTGAAAGCCTACAAAAAAGAGGAGAGTTTCTACTCTTATTTTATTTATCTAATGTCTATTTTGTGGTGGACTAGAACAGGTGTTGAGTTATCAAACTAATAGAGTACAAACAGCTACATATGCAGCAAGGAATGAGAGCTAAATGATGATAATCCACATATTCTTGTATTTATAAAGAATCCTGGCAATCAGCAATAGATCTTTATTTGAGGTTAAAATATACAGCAAAAAAGTGGATATTTTTTCATCACAGCTATTTTAATGTGCTTGTTTTAAAGCATGCTGTTCAAGGAACTGGGAAGATAGTATAAGATTCTGCGTTTTGGTCGGGCGTGGTGGCTCACGCCTGTAATCCCAGGACTTTGGGAGGCTGAGGTGGGCAAATCACAAGGTCAGGAGTTTGAGACTACCCTGGCCAACATGGTGAAACCCCGTCTCTATTAAAAAAAAAAATTAGCTGGGCGTGGTGGTGGGCGCCTGTAGTACCAGCTACTTAGGAGGCTGAGGCAGGAGAATCCCTTGAACCTGGGAGGTGGAGGTTGCGGTAAGCCTAGATGGTACCACTGCACTCCAGCCCAGAGGACAGCGTGAGACTGTGTCTCAAAACAAAACAAAATGAAACAAAACAAAACAAAACAAAAAAAAGATTCCGTGTTTCCACACCAAATATGGTGACCATCATGGCAAAAGGTGTTCATGTGAATTTTTGAAATGAAAAGTGAAACTTTAAAAAATATCTTCATGGACTGATAATGCTTCCAAAGACCATCTTTTAATGATTCAGTTGACTTGCTTCAGTGAGTATACAAAACAATATAGTGAGCATCTTTAACAAGCCAACAAAGAAAAACAGTCTTAGGATATGGAAAAGGCTTGGTCAAGTCCCAAGTATTCTGTTTGAGCCCGTGGATTTATATGTGATTAAAACCACATTTACCACAACTTTTTAGGTTTTTTTTTCTTTAGATATTTTGAGTATGATATATGCTACTTGAAAATAAGAGAATTCTAAAAACAAAATATGTTGTTGCCATTAAGAGCCTAAATTCTGGAGTAAGGCTGAGTAGGTATAAATCCTGGCCCCATCACTTGCTTATTGTGTGGCCTTGCACAAGTTTAACTTCTCTGTGCCTGAGTTTCATCGTTTATAAAAAATGAAAAAAATTACTTCATAATATACTTGGTTAAAATGAGATAATATATGCAAATCATTTAAAAGAATTTAGTAGATCTGGCATGCTTTATGAAATTAACCCATATTAATATTTTTTATTACCATTTTTTTTTTTAACAGAGTCTTGCTCTGTCTTCCAGGTTGGAGTGTGATGGCGCAGTCTCTGCTCACTGCAGTATCTGCCTCCTGAGTTCAGGCAGTTCTCCTGCCTCAGCCTCCCGAGTAGCTGGGACTACAGGCACTATGCTCAACTGTATTTTTAGTAGAGACAGGGTTTCACCATGTTGGCTAGGATGGTCTTGATCTTCTGACCTCGTGATCCACCTGCCTTGGACTCCCATAGTGCTAGGATTACAGGCATGAGCCACCACGCCTGGCTTTTTATTACCTTTTCTGTATGAATTGGGAACCATTAAAAACTAAATCAAAATATGCAAGGAAACACAAAAACACAGAATACTTCTTAGAGCTGAATAAAATGAACGAATGGAATGGAAATGCATTACCTAAAGTCTCAAATTGAAAATTTAAAGAATATTTCAAGTAATTTGATTGTAATTCCCCTCAGTGCTAGTTGTGTGTGTTCTTCACCCAATGTTGATTTGGGAAGGATGCATTGACCTAGCAGATGGTTCAAAGTGAAGAGGGCTGTCCAGAGCCCAGAGGAGCTCTGCCCAGAGGAGGAGATTGTTTTGAGGTTACACAAAAGCCAGCTTTAATTTCTTCACTCTTTTGGGAATGTAAAGGAGGGTTTATAGTCTTCCATGAGAAATTCCTTCATAATTTCCATCACTACTTTTAAGTGAAATGCCCAAATACTGGGACTGCCAAACAGTTACCACCATTTAGGTGAATATATATGAAATATAATTTTGTTTTTAATTTAGTAGAGAGAATGAGTAGAATATAGCTGATGAGATGTGGAATCTGACATGATTTAGGCATGTATCATCTAGTTGAATAGAGAGAGTTTGGTGAAAAATTCAAATTAACACTTATTAGTAGCACTGAAATATTCATTTAAAATAATTGAAATGTTATTTTAAATTAAAAGTATGATTCTCTAAAGGTGGCAAATTTTTATAGGTATAAGAAGATAGAGAAACACTGATTGAAGAGGAGTGAGGCTATATACAACTGTAGTTTTCAAATTGGGGCCTTTAAAGTCTAGAGAAATTGTAAAGATCTCAATTGTAGCCATAAACATGGGAGCTCCAGGGATATTTTGGAAATTGCTTATTGAGCTATTTATTCATGTATGTATTAAAATTATAAGCATTTTATAAAATTAACTTGTTTCTTTGAAGTAACTTTATAATGAAGATTTTTTTATCTCCATTTAACAGATAAGAAAATGAAGGCATAAAGAAGTATAGTAATTTGTCTAAGATCATACAGTAGGCAAGTAACAGAGCCAGGATTCCAGCACAGGGTATCACACTCTTAACCAATCCTATCTGCTGCCTCTCATGATTAGTAATTATTTGATGACGGAAACAATAATGGCTCTAAATCACCTCCTGTTTATATTCCCCAACTCTCATTTTTCTGTCTTCATCTCATCTTATTTCAAGAGTAACTTTCCTCTAGGCAGATAAAATATATTCCTCAAACATTGATATGATTTGTGTGTTCATTTAAAGCATTTTCACTCCCTCGTCTCTAAAAATTTATTTAACTAGTTTCTCTTTCAAACTTATATTTAAATGTAACCAACCCACCCAGGGCTTTTATTTGAAAAAAATAATAATTTTGCAACACTCATATCCAAAGTGAATTGTCCAGCTAAATGAGTGTACTTTATATGATTTTGAAAAAATTCCCTTTAAAAATTAGATTTTAAATGTCATAATAATAGAGATAAAACTTTAGTTTAAAAATTACATGGGAAATACCAAATACTCATTTATTTACATATATATGTTGAATTTTTTCAGAGCTCATCAAATTATAAACTTCCACGTGGTGAGTCCTTCATGTTTATATTGTGCTGAGTATATCCATTCTCTACCTGATGATCAGTTCAGAAGGAAGTGTTATTGACTTAATAAGTAGTTCAAAGTGGGAAGATACCTCAAAGGAGTGGATTTCCTAGGATGTAGCTAGTGACTCTTTCTTTAATTGGTGTGTTTGCTTACCCAGGGAGCTTTAGGGTCTCAAGGTAGCTTGATGTCCTCTTAAGACTTGCATTTCCTCGTTTTAAAACTCCTACAGGTAAAATATGCTTCATCCCAGGATAATTTAAATAGAAGGTGGAAAATTTCCTGGAGAGAGTTTAAAAGCTGAAACATAGGGAGAATAAGAATCTTGTCCCAAATCACACAGGTAGTTAGTAATGGAGCTGGGGCCATAAAATGCACTAAAGGAATACCATTTAATAACAACATGCAGAGTTTGTAAGAGATCTGAAGAAAAGTTTCTCATTTTATTGTCTCTGCTGCCTTCCTTATTAGGTGCATCATTAACAACATTAATAATTGCCATTTTAATAGCATTGTAAAAGTTTTATTTGTCAATACTGACTTGTGCTAAAATAAATGTTGTATTTTACAAACCAAGTGTAATATTCTAAAATAGTGGTATGGTTAAAAAAATTCTAGCTTTAAATATTCAAATTAGGAGAAAAGGCAAGACTAAGGACACCAGATACCACCACCTTCGAGCGATTTTTCAGAAGTTACTTAACTTTGGTATGCTTTGATTTACATATAAAAAATCACATAATCTCTCAAACCCATTAGAATGCTCAGCATTCAAACAAACAAACAAACAACCCCAGAAAATAACAAGTGTTAACAAGGATGTGGAAAATCTGTGACCATTGTGTACTGTTGGTGAAAGTGTTAAATGGTATAGCCCCTATAAAAAAACTGTGTGGTGGTTCCTCAAATAAGTAAAAACAGAATTATTATATGATCCAGCACTTTTACTTCTTGGCATATACCCAAAAGAATTGAAAGGAGGACCTAGAAGGGAGATTTGTACAACCATATTCATAAAAGTATTATTCACAATAACCAAAAAGTGGAAGCAATCCAAGTGTCCATCAATAGATTAATGGCTAAAGAAAATGTGATATATACATACAATGGAATATTATTAGCTTTAAAAAGGAAGAAAATTCCAACACATGGATGAACCTTGAAGACATGATACTAAGTGAAATAAATCAGTCACGAAAAGGCAAATGTTGTATGATTACACTTGTGTGAAGTAGCTAAGGTAGTAGAGTTCACAGACAGAAAGTAGAATGGTTGTTGCCAGCAAAGTTTTCTGGGTACTAGGAAAGACTGGGAAGTTGGTGTTTAATGAGTATGAAGTATTATTTTTCAAAAATAAAAAGAGACTGAAGATTGACTACACAATGATATAAAGATAATTAACATTTTTGAATTGTACACTTAAAAATAGTTAGTGTAGTAAATTTTATGTTAGATATATTTTACCATAATTATAAATAAATAAAAATTCACAAAGGAAAAAATTATCCCAGATGATTCTAGTGTGCAGTCAGGGTTTAGAACCACTGTGCTTGTCCACACCACTGATACTCAAGGTGTGGTTTCTGGATCTGCAGCATCAACATCACCTGGAAGCTTGAATAAATAATTCAACATTTTATTCACCCTACTTAAAAGAGCATAGCAGAACCTGTATTTATATTGGGTAATCACTAGTCCTTGCTAAAAATAAAATTTATAGTTTAGTAAATTTTGTAAAATGAATAAAATTAGCATATTATAAGTATTACAGAATTACTCAGTAACATTATATGTTCACTTTATAAGATATTTGTCTATAAGGTAAATAATTTCACTTTAAAAATTGTTCAAATCAATAATTATACAAATAAATTTAGAAGAAAATCATTATAAACGAATGTGAGAAAGTGTGTTCTATGTGAAGAAATGAACAGATTAGTTTATGTGGACAAATGAACGCTCTGAAGGGTACTAGTCAAAATATTTAACAACTTTTTTTTTACATGGGCAAATCTTTGGAGGCACTGGCCATGGTGCTGAAGCTGAATTCTGGATGCCCTCTGACTTTCCAAGCATTACCTCATTGGCTAAATATCAAGTGGAATGGGAACATTTTGATACATTAACAACAAGCCTAGATACACTTTTGTGTAGTGATGAAGATCAGTCCTACTTGTATTTTATTAGTTTTTTTGAAGACTGCATAATTACATGTGTCTTCTAAATGATTTTAGTTTTAACAAGTTACACTGAGAAGATGGAAATGTCATAAAATGTAATGTCTGTACTTGAATTAGATCAAGGTTCTGAAAAGTTGGAGGTATTAACACAATAGTAGGGGCTAAATTATAGGATATCAGAATACAAATTAGAAAGAGCCAAGAGTGATTCAAGATAAGCATGTAATCTCACAAGATAGTAGTTCAGTGGTTTGCACGTCCTGTTATTTAAACTTAAGTTAAGTGGATCAGAAAAGGAGGTGGAAATGTTTAATTGTTTTGTGAAATCTACTAAATTTGAAAACTGGCCAAATTAAACCTAAGAAAATGATAATTCACAATTATCAGAATGTTTCCAGTTCTGAGGATTCTAAATATCTTGGTTAGTAGTGTTTCAATAAGTATTTTTGTGTAGTAGATATATTATTTTTCTAATCACAGTTGTTAAATTACTTCTAGTTTTACATTGCAACACAGAACTTACCTTCCATATTTTATATATATATGTGTATATATATACACACATATATATGTATATATATACACACACACTATACACACACACATATATATATATATATATTTTGCAGTTGCAAGATTTACTAGAGTGAAAACAGAGCTCCCATACAAAGGGAGGGGACCCAAAGAGGGTAGCCTTTGCTGGCTCATATGCCTAGATTTATATCCCGATCATTGTCCCTCCTGCTGTGCTCTCAGGCAATAGATGATTGGCTATTTCTTTACCTCCTGTTTTGCCTAATTAGCATTTTAGTGAGCTCTCTTGACTACCTGATTGGTCGGGTGTGAGCTAAGTTGCAAGCCCTGTGTTTAAAGGTGGATGTGGTCACCTTCCCAGCTAGGGTTAGGGATTCTTAGTCGGCCTAGGAAATCCAGCTAGTCCTATCTCTCAGTCCCCCCTCTCAACAGGAAAACCCAAGTGCTGTTGGGGAGGTTGGTCGATGACCGCTCTAACTGCTTCCTACTGAATTGGGGCATAGTAGGGGTTGTGCAGTTGAGATTTCCTCGGGAGGGGTGCCTTCGATGTAATTAATATCAGATCATGGGCTAATAGGCCAGTCCAGGGGTCCACGGTAGATCTTAGTCACTTCCATATAATTTTATAAGGAAAACTCTACATCATACCTAGGAAAAATAAAAATGTAATTTTTCTTCGGATAGAGACACTAGTTTCTTTGTTTTATGGCTCTAATAAACCTCTGAGAAGACAGTCAAAAGTAAAATTGAAAGTTTTGGTTTTATTCTTTATTCTTGAATCACTGAGAGTAAGTTACGGACAAGATGCCCCAGCAGTTGGAAATACTCTAGAATATATTTCCTGCAAACAGAATGTTACCTTACATAATTACACTGCAGCCAATAAAATCATGAAATTAACACTTATATATGCAATGATCTAATATGCAGGCCCACTCAAGTTTTGTCAGTGTCCTGATAATGTCCTTCATAGTAAAAAGCATTCAGTCAATAATGAAAGGTTGCCTTTGTCATTTTTTTAGACTTGTTCAGTAATTTTGTAGAACATTCATAAAATTGGGTTTGTTTTCTGTTTCCTCATGACCAGATTCAGGAGTATGCACTTCTGGCAGGAGTATTTCAGAAATCATCCTTTGTTTTTATTGTATCTTATTAAGAAATATGTCATTTATTAACCCGATTGTTGGATTAAAGTGTTTGTCATGTTTCTCCTGTATAAACACTCTTTGCTCTTCACTCTTATTTTGATATTCAGTAAGCACTTTGTAGGGAGGCATATGAAACTATATAAATACCACATTGTCATCAAATAGTCACTCATAATTATTTATATATTTGTTTTCCTTTTTTTAAATTTTTGTGTGTACATAGTAGGTGTATATATTTATGGGGTACATGAGATGTTTGGATACAGGCATGCAATGTGAAATAAGCACATCATAGAGAGTGGGGTCTCACCCAAAGCCTGCTGTAAGCACTTCTTGCTACTGCCTATGTTCACTCAAGGCCCTGGGCTCTACAATCAGCAGGTGACAAAGCTAGCCAGACCTGTGTTCTTCCTTCATGGCAGATGGGTCTCCCAGGTCCCAGGTGGTCCAGAAGTGCCATCTAGGAGTTAGGGACTACTGTCAAAAACGTTAAATATCGGCCAGGTGTGGTGGCTTATGCCTGTAATTGCAGTGCTTTGGGTGGCTGAGGTGGGTAGATCATGAGGTCAAGAGATTGAGACCATACTGGACAACATGGTGAAACCTCATCTTTACTAAAAATACACATATTAGCTGGGTGTGGTGGTGCGTGCCTGTAGTCCCAGCTACTCTGGAGACTGAGGCAGGAGAATCACTTGAACCCAGGATGCAGAGATTACAGTGAACTGAGGTCGGGCCACTGCACTCCAGCCTGGCAACAGAATGAGACTCTGTCTCAGACAAAAACAAACAAACAACTATAAAACAAACAACAAAACCCCTTAAATATCTACCTGGTGTTCTATTGTGTTGCCCTGAGCTGGCACTCAAACCACAAGACACAGTCCTTCACACTCTTCCCCTTCTTTTCCAAAGGCAGAGCCTCACCCTGTGGCTGCCACCACCCCATGCCATAAGAAGTACTGCCAGGCCACTTGCCAATGTTCCCTTAAGGCCCAAGATCTCTTAAGTCAGCTTACAGTGAATGCTGCCTGGTCTGGGACTCACACGACTCACACTTCAGGGCAGTTGACTATCCTCTGTCCCAGAACAGGTCCAGAAATGCTGTCTAAGATTCAAGTCCTGGAAATTAGTACCCCAGGAATTTACTTGGTGCTCCACTTTCCTGTGGCCATGCTGGTACCTAAGGTGCAAAACCAAGTCCCCTTTACTTTTTTCTTTGCTTTTCTCAAGCAGAAGGAATCTTGCTCCATAGCCACCACAGCTAATAATGCACTGAGTCCCACCTGAAGCCAGCAAGTCTCAGAGGCTCACCCAAAGCCCTCAGTGTAGTACTTGGGTATCACTGCTGGTTATTCAGGGCCCAAGGGCTCTTTAATTAGCAGGCGATAAATGCTGCCAGTACTGAGTCCTTTCCTTCAAGGCAACAGGTTCCCTTCTGACTCTGTGTGTGTCTAGAAATGTCTGAAACCTAGGGCCTGGAATGGGGGCCTCACAACTCTGACTGGTGCCCTATCCTGGTGTAGCTGAGCTGGTATCCCCTTAGAGTTGCTGCTTTTATGGCCCAGACTGCCTTTCAAGTTTACTTGGAGACACAGAATACTGTAGCCCTCTGTGGGAATGTTTGTAGGCACTCATGTTCTGACTGCTGGGATTGGTGATTTCCCTCAGGCTAGGTCTGGGACTTTTTTTTTTTTTCCAACTTCAGAATTCAATTTTATTATATTACCCCATCTAGCTCAACAACATTTAAGATCAGCAACTCAGTGTGGAATGGTGCTCGAAGTCATTCCACTTTTCACTTTAGAACATAAGCTGGTTCCGCTTATGATACTGTGTATTCTAAGCCAGCATCACTGTAGCTGATAGTCTCTTCTCACCCAGCTTTGATGGTGGCGCAGCTCCCAGGTCTGCAGCTGTGGTCCAGGGGCTGTCTGTGCTGAATACAGAAGTTGCTGTGACACGAGGCACACGCCATCTGCAGCATCTCTTTTTTTCTTGCATCCCTCTTTTGAGCACAGGTGTATAAAAATCTTCTTTCTTCTTCCCAGGCTGATAGTCATATTCTCTATCAGCGTGATCACCAACCACCATGTCTGGTATCTAACAAAGTTCTCCCCATTCTTCTGTCTCCTCTCCTCAAGTGGAATGAAGGGGTTTCTTTTGGAGCCACGAGCTGTGCAGCCTGGGGTTAAGGGAAGGGTTTTGCCAGCACCCCCTTAGCTGCCCCAGCTGCTGTCTCCGTGGGCGGCATGTTCCCCCAGCCCGCTATTCCTGGGTCTAGTTCAGCACCAAAACTCCCCTAAGAGTTGCTGTTTTTATGGCCCAGATTGTCTTCCAAGTTTACCCAGAGACACAGAACACTGTAGCCCTCTGTGGGGATGTTTGTAGGGACTCATGTTCTGACTACTGGAATTGGTGCTTTCCCTCTGGCTAGGGCTGTTTTAAATGCTCCCTGTGTGGGTGGGGTCTGCTGAGTTTGATATGGCTTTCCTTTGTGCTCTAACAGGACAACACTGAGTTCATTGCCTCACGATTGCTGTGCTCTCCCTCCCCAGCCCCCAGAGATGCTCTCCCTACCAGGCCTCTGCTGCTGAGGGTGAGGGAGGGGTGGCATGGGCAATTCAAGACTGTTTTTTCTATCTCTTCAGTGTCTCTTTCAGCAATATTAAGTTAAAACCAGGTACTAGGAGTACTCATCTGATTTTTGTTTTTTATGAAGGTATTTTTACTGTGTAGATAGTTGTTAACTTACTGTCCTTGTGAGGGTGGACAATCGGTGGAGCTTTTTATTCCGCTATTTGTTCCCTCTTCAGTTTCACCCACTAGTGTTAATACCTATAAATGTTTCTTGACTGAATTAATTATTTTGAAAAAGTTTTCCAAATGATAATTTTCTAAATGAATTATTGCTTTCATATTTTGTCACTGGCATTCTACTGTGACAGTTTCTGTACTCTAATTAACTAGTGTCTGTGTGGGCTCATGGATTCCTATTTTATTTGATGAGTTAATGTTAGAAATGATTGCTACTTAACTAGATGTTTTCATCTAAAATAAACTTTTTGAAACATAATTTACTTGCAGTAAAACAAAACTATTCTTGGTGTGTTGTTCTGAGTTTTGACAAATGTATACATCAGTGTAACTACCAAGCCAATCAAGACGTGGAAGATTTCTGTTACTTTAAAATGGTCTCTTGTGTTCCTGTGCAGTAAACCTTTTCTCTCATGTCAAGTGGTCCCAGGCAACCACTCTTTTTTTTATTCACTACAGTGCAGCTTTGCCTGTTGTAAAATTTAAAATAAACAGAACTCTGCTACATGTGCCCCTTTTGTGTCTGGATTATTCTCCTCATTATAGTGGTTTTGATACTTATGTATGCATTTTAGTGTATGTGTCGTTTTATTACATCGTAGTATTCTACTTGTATACCAAAAACTATTTATCCTTTCACTGATCGATGAACATTTCGGTTATATTTATGTTGAGAATAAAGCTACTATGAATATCTATACGCAAGTCCTTTTTGGCATTGGAAATATTACTATATTTGAGCAAATACTCTGAGAATTGCTGTTGAGTCTTTTAACATGTGATTGCCTTTAAATAAACCATCCAGCTGTTTTTCAAAGTGGCTGTACCATTTCATATTTCCACCAGTGACGAGCGAAAGCCTCAGATGCTCCACATCGTCATCAGTGTTTGGTGTTGTCGGTTTCATTAACTTTAACTGCACTAGTTAGTGCGGAGTGGTCCCTCTTTGTGGTTTTAATTTGCATTTCCCTGATAAGTAAGCATTTGTTTATACATTTACTGGATATTTATATATTTTCTGTTGTGAGATGTCTGTCCACATATTTTGTCTATTTTTTATTGTGTTTTTTTTCTTCTTACTGAGTTGTAAGAATTCCTTTTTATTATTAAGATACAATTCCTCATCAAGCATATGTGTTACAAATATTTTGTCCCATTCTTTGAATTTCTTTTTAATTTATATATATATTTAAAGATTTCTACTATATATAGAGCATAAAATATATAATATTAT
>NW_012123820.1:3249257-3274296 GCF_000951035.1 Colobus angolensis palliatus
ATTATATATATTTTCTTTTTATCTTTCCTATGGTGCTGAGTAATTTTCTTAAAGGTGTTTTGGAAAAACAGGAGTTTTTTACTTTGATGAAGTCCAATTATTTTTTTCTGTTATGCTTGGTGCTTTTGTGTGTGTGTGTCCTTCCTAAACAATCTTTGCATATTAAACAACAGCCTTGATAGTACTCCTATGCAGAATTCTGGAATTTTTCTCTATGATGTTCTCTGCTTTGTGGTGTTCTGTTCTGTTCTATAAATCTCAGCCGCTTTTGCTTTCCTGAAGTTCAATCTCTCGTTATTCAAGACTTTTCAAAAAATTTATTCCTGAATCAATTAAGAGTTAGTTACTGACAATGTGCCACAGCATTCTGAAAACGTTGATGTAGTCACTAGAAGGCTGCCATACTCTACCTAGTTTTCCTTATCTTTGTCTTTAGACCGGAAAATGTCTTCAGACAGAAAGTCTGGATGAGTTTTGGACTCATCTCATGAATTTCCCTTTTCTCAGGGATCGTAGCCATGTACTGCCTACTGCCAAATTTATCAAACCAGTGGTATTAAATATTTTATTCAGTTTATAGTTGTTTATGCTGAGAGGGCAAGTTACTCCATCAGGTACAGGTAGAAGTTCTCTAGGAGACTAATAATTCAATTTTGAAACAGACATTGAAAAGTAAAATATAGGCTGCAACACCATTCTTTCTTATTAATTTCATTTTATAGAATTAAATCCCTGAACCATTGGATCCCTGAAGTATACTTTCGTAAATCCTACAAATTCATCAGCTCTGTATAAGCACTGCCCAGTTCTAGTTGGAGCAATATGACTGGATTTTCTCAAGTAAAAGTGAAGTCTAGTGGGTGATGTTCAGGAATACAAGTAACAGGAATAAACACTTCCATGGACCTTCAGAAATCATGATGTTAAATACATAAATACATACAAAAATATGAGGGGTGATCCTAAATGTCAAATAGAAGTACATACTTATCCTTACATAGACCTAGTAAATGACTGAATGCTTTCATCTGTAGTCATGAACAAGCTCCAAATAAAAATGCAAAGATGTATTAAAGTGCATTAAAATGCAAAGCATAAGTTAGTCTCCAAAAAATAAACTTTTGCTTCAGTAAAGCTTATTGGACTTACTACATTTCTCCCCATATTCTCATCTGCCACAATTATTCTTATAAACAACTAACTTTCATTTTTTAAGGTTAAAAATCACACTACCCTTGAATCATAAAATTTGTTCATTGTGAATTTTCCATCTTTTCATTATCTAGTAGAAGTACCGTATTTTCTGAACTCTGACCATGATGATAATGTTTCTTAACATTAGTCATGAATAGTGAAGATAATATAGATTGATAAGAATTTTATGAGAAATCTGACTGTCACACAGAAATTGATACTATCTTTTTCTAGGTTCTCCCTCAAGGTTTTTGGTTTAAATGTTTCTATTCAGTGTTATTATAGCTAGACACACAGAAAAGATTTTGAAAGAAGCTTAAGATTGCTTAAATTTCACTTTTTGTAGCAGGAGAAATAAATCTGGAGAGACCCAGCTTCACTATCCTCATTAATTTCCATCCAGCTTAATAAAATTTACACAGTAAAGTTGTGGAACAGAGTGTTTGGCTAGGGCAAAATACGTGATATGTGGTAGGAGATCATCTGCACGTTTCATTTCACAGAACTGACAATTATTTATCAATAAAGAGCTTCTTAATCATCTGGTGTCTTAGTTATTTTATACAATAACAAATAATAATAATCTAAAAATTATCCGTGCCTAGCAATCTCAGTAGAATCTGTTAAGTATTATTAAGATGTGTAAGCATGGACTGGGCATGGTGGCCCACGCGTGTAATCCCAGCACTTTGGGAGGCTGAGGCAGGCAGATAACCTGAGGTCAGGAGTTCAAGACCAGCCTGATCAAGATGGGGAAACGCCATCTCTACTAAAAAAGTACAAAAATTAGCCAGTCGTGGTGGTGGGCTCCTGTAGTCCCAGCTACTTAGGAGGCTGAGGTACGAGAATCACTTGAACCTGGGCAGCGAGGTTGCAGTGAGCTGAGATTGCGCCACCACACTCTAGCTTAGGCAACGGAGTGAGGCTACATCTCAGAAAAAAAAAAAAAAGGAAAAGAAAATGTAAGCACACAGTCCAATTTATAGTGGTTTTATGATGACAGAATAGACTTCCTGCCCATTTTTCTACTATATTACTAAGCTAATGCTTCTTAAACTTTTGGATGCCTGAGAACCACCTGGAAGGTGGGCCTTTCTCCAGATTTTCTGATTCAGTTGGTCTGGGGCGAGGCCCAAGAATTTGCATTTCTAAGAAGTTCCCAGGTGATGCTGATGCTGCTTGGAGAAACTGCATTCAGGAAAACACAGCATCAGAACAGAACTGTTTTCTCTAGGCAGACTATTTCACAAGTTGTAAATATATTCTCTAACTTGGCTGACTGCCTGCCCTTGAAAGAGAACTATAAATATTGTTTTTATACTACATTTAAGTGTTTTAATTCTTGTATTTGTAACAATAATTTTTGTTGCAGTGATGCAGCTTGCATCTATTATAATTGCATCTATAACTAAAGAGCTTCTTTATTCTCACTTCTTTATTCTAGTAAAGCCTAGGCTTTTGAACACAATTTTTATGTTTGTTTGTTTTCCTTGTCAGACCAAGTCTGATTTGTGAATTTCCTCTGAATATGTGTCCCATACTCTGATATGTTAGTTGTTTTAGACTATAAGTCAATTATTCAGTTATATCTTACATTGTCCCAACAACTTATTTTTTTCTCTTTTTTCTGTTATACAACATAAAATGTTCACTTTATACACTTTCTTTCACATATGGATCATGATGTATTATTTTCCACTGCTAAAAAGATAAAAATTCAAGTGCAGATTATTAAATAATGAGTCTTTTATTCAATACACAACTTATCTTTTAAAAGATGAGCACCTTTAACACAGTTAGAATTCTGTGCTAATTTAGACTACTTCCATTCCTTAATTTCTTTTCTCATCGCTTTATTCCTCCTGACACACATGCACAGGTGTTGGGTGTGTGTGTGCACAAACACACACAGAAACGATATGCATAGTATATATACATACATGCACACACACCGTTGTTTGATTATCAAAATAATATCAGTGTATTTATATAACACTTATGATTATACATATTACATACTGGAAATTGCTCTAGCATTTATGTAAACAAGAGAGATGAGGCATCAGATTCCCCTACATCATACACAGGTAATCAGCACGATTTAGTTTCTTTTGTCTCTTTGAGTTCAACTCTTAGGCATGAAGAATATACATCATCTAATAACAATTTCTTTCACATATCATATATATACAATAATATACATTCAATTCTGTTTTCCAAAAACAAGCCTTATTGATAGTGATATCCTGTCTATATTTTTTACCTTCTGAAATATTATTCATAAACATATTTTTATAATTATTAAGGAAGCAAGTCAGAGTTGGCTGCTGGATACTAATTATCAACTATAAAATTAGATTTTTTTGTTTAGGTTCACAGGACCTTAGTTTAAAATTTTGGGAAAGAAATTCCTTTTAGCTCATTATAAAATCACCCAATTTACAGATGAGGAAACTAAATTTTAGAGTGTCTAAATGACATGTGTGATGCATACAATTTGGCAGAGATCCTAGACTAGAACCAAGTGCAATTTCTAGAACTGCATTCTTTCCATTACCCATGGCAGGAACATAACTTCAAAAAGAATGGTGATCCAAAAAAAATCTGACTTAAATATTGAAAGAAATTTCAAAGATACTCTCTTTATGAGTAGTTTCCACTCTGTAACCTTCTCATCTTATTCTTAGCCTGTGAATAGTTGAAATCTCAAAGTAAGCTGTGAGCATCACTGACTTTCAGGAGGGTGAGAACAGTATACAACAATATTTATCAAGGTCTCATACTATGTCTAGCATGAATACTCACCAAGTTATAGTAATAGATACCTATATATTATAGTTCTCATCAACCTCTAAAATCATGTTTTATATTATCTATCTTGCCAAATATTTTTTATGGATTAATCATGTTATACTAGGTACTGAACACTCAAAAATATGTTCTTGCTCAATAATGCCTATATGAACTAAGAAAATGTCTATCTTGTTTTAAAAACCAACCTTTGAAACAGCACCATGATACACCTTTCTTAAAGAACAAAATGAAACCTCAAATCAGACGATTAGGCTGGATGAGTAACATGATTAGAAGCACCAAAAACATTTAATCAAGGTGAAATTGTGCTTAAGAATCTGACAAATATCCCCTTATCTGCAGCATCAACCCTACTCAGTAGGAGAAATAAATTTCTAGAAGGCTTCACATCTGAAACTGAATGTTTCCATCCAGCTTCCATGATATTAGCCTCTTAAATATTTGAAATCTTAAAACAGTAATGCTACGAGGAACTTTTCAGTTTATTTAGATGAATGTTCACTTTATAGATAAACCAAAAAAAACAAGGCCCAGAAAAAAGCATGTCTTTGAGAAGGTCATGCAGTGATTTGTAGCAGAGCTGAGAGTGACACCTCTTCAGAAGACTTCCAAACTATCCTACACCAATTACTTGGTCAAGACAAATGGAAACGTTGTTGTTCTGGGTTCTATAGTTACCCATTCTCTGTTTATTCCTTGAGTCACTTTGCTACTTTCTATTCGCAGCAAGTGAAATACCTTGAGCCCTAAGCCCAGGAGGTTTAGATTCTTCTATAACTTTCAATTTAATTGAAGCTTTACCTTATTTATTACAGCAGGAGCTGAAAAGGGAACTTCTTTTAATAACAAAAACATCGTGAAAGTTATTGTTCTGTTTGGAATGTTAAAGAAAGTAAATAAATTGGTATCTGTGAAAAGCTGCTTCCTATTGGTTTAACACAAAAAGTGGACTTTGCAGAAGTCTATAATTAAAATCTAAATTTTTACTTAGTTTTATATTGGGGGCCGGAATTCCTGGTTTTAAAATGATGACTTTTTAAAGCAGTGACTAAACTTATTTTGTTCAGTCTAACTTCTTTTTATTCCTTTTTTCCATGCCACTGACGTCATATTTTTAAGTTACTGACTCAAACTTTGGGGCTTTGCCACAATGTGGAGCAAAGGATAGGGAAAAGACTAATAATAGTCTAAATGTTAACACCTGAGTTCTCAGAAAAATGCACACAGCCAGTAGCTAAGAAAATGCATTTCTTTAATTGATAAAACATCGGAATTATGCATTTTAGAAAGGTAAAGACAAATTCATGTGTAATTCTTTATTATCAACATCACAATAAGAAGAAAAATAGAAAATGGAGGAGGAAGTTACAGACTTGGAGTGTGGAAATCAGGATTAAAATGATCAGTTTCTTCCCATCAGAATGACTTTAAGTAAGTCATTAGATTTTCCTGAACTTTAGTGTACTCAATCAAAACATAGATGTAATTATATCCATTTTTCTTGCCTACTCCACCATGCACATGTACAGAGTTATTATGATTATAAATGTTGATAATAAATTTAAAAATGCCTGGAATTGAATGTGATATGTTGTTGTTAAGAATGTACTTAGAATTCAATCGATCGAACACGTGAATGATATAAACCCATATCTGACTATTATAGATCAAGTAATTCTAAATACCCCAACTCTATAATCTGAATGTCTGTTTTAACTCACTGAGAGGTTATCTTTGAGATTATGGTCAAGCAGTATACACAGTTCGATTGCATAAAAAAGATATTCCTTTCAACAATTGATATAGGTTCTTTATGAAAAAGATTTAGCCTAAAAAAGAACGGTATAAAGAAAATGCCTTTCATTTTAATCGTTTTCTCTTTGGCTTCTACCAATTTTTAAAATGTGTTCCCAAAGTGGAAAAATGGTTCTGGGCTCTAATAAAAAATCAGACAAAGGGAAAAGATACTGTGAAAGAGGCATGCAATTTAATCTGCTTTGCAATGAGTTGTGCCATTACTAGGCCAGACAATGTGCTCAGTTTGAGAGGAGAGGCCCTGTGGCTGACTTCCATAGCATCCTGGATTGCTAGAAGCCACGTGCAGGTAATGATGTCATTGTGAGACTGGAACTTCCGTCTGTGTGGATGCCTACAGGCTTGTGATTTCATAACAAATGAAGGAGTGAGATGGGAATGGTTAATTCTGTTCATTCTGACACTGATGGTTAAACAATGTCAAGAGACAACAAATGGGGAGTGAGTGTCACGTGTTCCTAGAAAGATTCTGCTCTATCAGCAAAAGTATCCACTGATGCTGTGAATATGCATCTTCAAAAAACATTTTCTCCTCAATTGTCTCTTGTCATGATAGTGAAATTTATAGTAAGTATAGACTCTCAGGCCCCTTATAGAAAATATAGTAAGTCAAAGACAGGGCCCTGAAATCCATACATTTTCCCAAATAGAGTGTGGTTTGGAAACTGCTTGTCTAAGATGTGCTGAATAGCTTATAACCCTTCAGTGCATATGAGTCTGAGGGACATAAATTTATTTTTAATATACAAGAAAATACAAACAAGAACATACAGTGGAGTGATAATTAAATTCAAGTATTAACAATAAAAGTTATAGAATATATAGATGAATGCTAAGAAATTTCAAAATTAAACACTTTAAGATACTCAATTTAAATCAACTGTATTATGGAGAGTTCATCATGATTTTCCCTTTGCAGCCATTTGCACTTAGAGCTTCACTTAAACCTAAATGAGGGACTGAGTACTTATACTTCAGTCTGTAGCAGGAGAACAAGTGTTTTAGTTTGTTACTGTTTCCTGAGATCTTTAACAGGTAATCCTGTGCTATTATAAAATTCAACTTCAATTTGGAAGTTGACATCAAAATTTTAAGAGGTGATTCTATCTTGTTCATTTATAAATGCACTTTTCAAGCATTTACTGAGTACCTACTGCATACCAGTCACTAGACAAATGAACATTACCTTAAATACAGGTATTTGAAATATAGGCACTGCATTCCTCATTGAGGTCTAAGTGAAGCTGTAAATACCACCATACCCAGCTAATTTTTTGTATTTTTAGTAGAGACAGGGTTTCACTGTTTTAGCCAGGATGGTCTCTATCTCCTGACCATGTGATCCGCCTGCCTTGGTCTCTCAAAGTGCTGGGATTACAGGTATGAGCCACCATGCCCAGCCTAAGGTTATTATTTCAAAAACGAGAAAGAGACACTACCTCACGTGATATGCAAAAATCAACTTTCTATGGATTAAGAACTTTAAAGAGAAAACTTAAGAACTTTGAAAAGAAAACATAAGAACTT
Organism: Colobus angolensis palliatus; assembly: GCF_000951035.1. Taxonomy (NCBI): domain Eukaryota; kingdom Metazoa; phylum Chordata; class Mammalia; order Primates; family Cercopithecidae; genus Colobus; species Colobus angolensis. Next base: position 3,256,608 of record NW_012123820.1, read on the forward strand.
TCAAACGCAAAAGCTACTTTTAGAAGAAAATATAATACATGTCTTTCTGATGTTGAGTCAGAGAAGCATATTTTGTAAAAGATGTCAAAAGCAAAATTTAAAAAAGTTTAAAAATCAGATGACATAAAAATTAAGAACATTTTTCTCATAAGCACTTTAAAAAGAGTAAAGAGAATGTGAGAAATTATTTGCAATTCTTACAGCCAGCAAAACCCTATAATCGAGTATATACAAGGAGCTTATAAATTAAAATGATATTGAAAATTAACAATAAAAATGTACAAAAATATGAATAGACTCATAACAAAAGACATATGTATATATAACTAATAAACTTACAAAAAATAAGCCAACATCACTAGTAATTGATAAAATGCCATTAAAGAACACAATGAAATACCATCTCCACTACTCACCAATAAATTTAATAAGTATTCTGAGAAAGATAAGTTTTGGATAGGAGATGGATCTTTTACACATTGCTTGTAATAGTGGAAAATAATACAACCACCTTCGAAAATGATTTGGTGGTGTTTTATAAAGTAGAACGTTCCCAGATACATAATATTCTTAGATATATGCCTGAGAGAAATTCTTGCACACGTGTACTGGAAGGCATAACAGAAAAAGTCCACTGGGGCACTGTTCATGTTTATAATAGCAAAAAACTGGAAACAACAAAAACATCTGTAAACAGTAGGAAGATAAATATGTGGTGGACTTTTCATAAAATAGAATATCATACAGTAATAAAAATAATCCATAATTAAATATTTCATCATAGATGAATCTTATAATCATAATGTGATGAATAATAAAAGTCCTAGAAGACTGTATAAAATATGTTGCCCTTTTAAAGAAGTTCATAAACAAGAAAAGTCAAGCAATATATTGTATAACATCTGTATGTTTAATAAAATTGTTAAAACCTGTATGAACAAAAAAAAATTCATACGATGGTCACAATTTTCTTTTCCTAGTATATTGATCAAGCATAGTAACTCTTTTAGCCCCTCTTCACGTCTCTTCTAGTCTTTCTCCTTTAGTAATAACTTCAACTGATACTTTTATGAAGATATCAACAAGGACATCTTGGATTTGTTGAGTTTTATGAATTGTGAAATCTTTCACTAGTGTTTTTTTAACCATAAGAACAACCCCTACAGAAAAGATATCTATTCTTAACATATCCAGGATCTACAACAAACTCAAATGAATCAACAAAACAAACAAACAAACAAACAAACAATCCCATCAAAAAGTGAACTAATGACATGAATAGACAATTATCAAAAGAAGACATACAAATCGCCAAGAAACATTTAAAGAAAACACTCAACATCATTAATTATCAGGGAAATACAAATCAAAACCACAATGCGATACCTCCTTACTCTTGCAAGAATGTCCATAATAAAAAAATTTAAAAAAAAATAGTAGATGTTGATATGGATGCGGTGAACAGGGAACACTTCTGTACTGCTGGTGGGAAGGTAAACTAGTACAACTACTATGGAAAACAGTGTGCAGATTCCTTTAAGAATGAAAAATAGGACTACTATTTGATCTAGCAATCCCACTACTGGGTATCTACCCAGAGGAAAATAAGTCATTATACACAAAAGATACTTGCACATGCATGTTTATAGCAGCACAATTCGCAATTGCAAAAACATGGAACCAACCCAAATGCCCATCAATAAACAAGTGGATAAAGAAACTGTGGTGTGTGTGTATATATATATATATATATACATACATATATATATACACATACACTACATATATATATACACATACTACATATATATGTACACAACACATATATATATACACACCACATATATATATACACACACCACATACATATATACACCGTATATATATGATGGAATACTACTCAACTATATAAAGAAATGAATTAATGGCATTTTCAGCAACCTGGATGAGATTGGAGACTATTATTCTAAGTCAAGTAACTCAGGAATGGAAAACCAAACATTGTATGTTCTCAGTCAATAGTGGGAGCTAAGCTATGAGGATGCAAATGCGCAAGAATGACACAATGGATTTTGGGGACTTGGGGGAAAGAGAGGGAAAGGGGTGAGGGATAAAAGGAACAAATAGTGTCAGTGTATACTGTTCAGCTGATGGGTGTGCCAAACTCTCACAAGTCACCACTAAAGAACTTATATAACCAAACACCACCTGTTCCCCAATAACCTATGAAAATAAACAAGTAAAAATAAATAGTCAATAAAATGGTGCTCAGAGTGTGTGGCAAACCTAAGGTCATACAGCTTAGGAGAAGATCCAGGATTTAAAATCAAATCTTTTAACTCCAATTTTTGTACTTTTCTCTGTTCTTTTTTAAGGTCCAAATGATAATTCAAAAACCTGAATGTTCTAGTGGGTACTTTTACCCCAACATTTTAATAAAAGCATATATTATTTTTCTGCTCCTAAAATCAGTGCATTATCCTCTCTTACTTCTTTCATTAAATAACGTGACCAGTATGTTCATTTGAAACCATAAATTATCTTTAATTTTTCCTTCTACACTATCAGCTATCAAGTCCTATAAATTCTTACTAATATCTTTTTTGCTTTATCATATACAGCTTCTACGTACTCCACGCTGCAAAGGACCTGAATGTTCTGTACTTCGTCACTTTTGTTCCTTCCCTTCCTGCTCTCTAGAATGCGTGCGTTCCTTTCTTTCTTGCCAAAATCCCTTAAAATCTATCATACGCACCCCTTCATTCAGGAAGCTTCTTGTTGATCCTCCAATTTTATTTTTTCTCTCTCTGTCTCTGCCAATCTCTCTCTTTTTCTTTCTTCATATCTAGATTGTTCTTTATTTGTATTTATCATAAGTCACTTGCCTATTTGCTTTGTAGTTTGTGAACCTATCTTATTATTTATCACCATTACCAGATTGTAAGGTTTGTGCTGGCAGATACTTTATGTCACTTATCTTTTTTATTACAGCGTGGCAAATTATGGAGTAGGTAATAAATAAACATGTAATAACTTAGATGCAAATGTGAGGGAAACCTATAGGCTTAATGTAGCCATATGATAGAACATTACAGCAATGTTCTACTGATTTAGATTTTAGACTTGACATGAGCTACAAGAAGTAGTCATTTGTAGCTATGACAACCATTACTTATTGTGTTTTAAATCAATTTATTTCCTCAAGTTTTTTTTTTCTTTCTTTTTTGAGACTGGGTCTCGCTCTGTCACTCAGGCTGGAGTGCAGTGGCGTGATCATGGCTCACTGCATTCTCACCCTCCTGGGCTCAAGAATCCCTCCCACCTCAACCTCCTGAGTAGCTGAGACTACAGGCGAGCACCACCATAAATAGCTAATTTATGTATTTTTTTTTAAGTGCTGGAATTACATGTGTGAGCCACTGCCCCAGCTCCCTTAACTTTTTTAAAGGAAAGTTTTGTTATTATTATTTTTGAGAGAAAGTCGCTCTCTGTCACCCAGTCGGGAGTGCAGTGGTGTGATCTCAGCTCACTGCAACCTCCGCCTCCTGAGTTCAAGTGATTTTCATGTCTCAGCCTCCCAAGTATCTGGGATTACAGGCCTGTGTCACCATTCCTGGCTAATTTTTGCATTTCTAATGGAGACAGTGTTTTGACACGTTGCCCAGGCTAGTCTTGAACTCCTGGCCTCAAGTGATCTGCTCCCCTTGGCCTCCCAAAGTGCTGGCATTACAGGTGTGAGCTACAGCTCCTGACCAAGTTTTTTAAAGGAAAGTTTTGATACTGCTGCCTCTATGTTTGATCTAAGGGCACAGAATATTGGAAAATTTCAATGGATTCCTTGAAAAATAGTTTTTGCAAATGTAAAGCCCTTTCAACTTTCAGGAGCAAGTAGAAAGCCTGGGGTTTAAATGTGTCGTGAATCCTAAATTATCTTTTCAAAGCAGCTATTCATCTACTTTGGAAAAGTCAAAGCTATGTCTTTCCCACTAATACAGGTGATGTATGCAAATAATCGAAACACATCTCCAAATGAGAAGAAATAAGAAGACCTGTACTCAACTTTGAGCCAGGCAATGGTAGCAAATTAATACTGAGCATGTGTTAATTTATATCCTTGAGTTCTAGACAAGAGAAAATGTCAAGATAATACTTAAGTATAAGACTAAGAAATACAGTGTAAATTCATGCTTTTAGATGCAAATCATATACAAATGCCAAAATTGAATGTTCCTCCATTTATTATCATGAAAGTTAATGATCTTCTCTGGTCTCTTCCTAAGATTGCAGAGACCAAATCCTGACCAGCCTGTTTTTTTGACAGTTTAAATAATAGAAAGTTGGTCAAAAACACTAAAGAGAGGTTTTGACTCTTGAATTCCCTAATGCAAATTTATTTCTCCACTTTATTTCTTACAAATTATTTTCTGCATTTATCACATTGCTTCTTATCATTCTTGCCTGAAGAACCCTAGAAAAATGCTTGATTTTGTGTCCCAAAATAAAACATGTGAATCTGGTTTACTCAGAAACTAATGAGATTGGGTAATAATGATTGGACTTATCATAAGTACACTTGTCTTCTTGGTGAATAAAAAGTGCCTATAGGTTATGATTGGTAAAAGGACAGTCTTTGGAGTCCCATCGTCTCCACTCAAGTACCACCTCTGACACTCACAGTTACAATTTCCCAGTTACAATTTCCAGAGGCAGTGTAAATTTCCCATGTGAGTTGCGCAACTCGGGGAAATTCACTCTGCCTCTCTAGGTAAAATACTTCATTTAAAAATATGACTGCAATAATGATATTCAATTCAATGTGTGTTGTGAGAATTATGTGAAATAATATACTTAAGTATATCCGTTTTTTTTTTTAATTATTATTTTTTTAGATGGAGTCTTGCTTTGTCACCCAGGCTGGAGTGCAGGTGTAAGATCTCGACTCACTGCAACCTCTGCCTCCCAGGTTCAAACGATTCTCCTGCCTCAGCCTCCCAAGTAGCTGGGACTACAGGTGCGTGCCACCATGCCCAGCTAATTTTTTGTATTTTTAGTAGAGACGGGGTTTCACCATGTTAGCCAGGATGGTCTCGATCTCCTGACCTTGTGATTTTCCCCTCTCGGCCTCCCAAAGTGCTGGGGTTACAGGTGTGAGTCACCGTGCCCGGCCCCAGTTTTGTCATGTCACATAGTAAGCATTAAAATAGAAAACTATCAATACTATTAATAAACAGGCAATTCACTTTTTTTTCTTTTCTTTTCTTTTTTTTTTGAGACAGAGTCTTGTTCTTTCACCCAGGCTGGAGTGCAGTGACACGATCTTGGCTCACTGCAACCACCCTCCAGCCAGGTTCAAGTGATTCTCCTGCTTCAGCTTCCTCAGTAGCTGGGATTACAGGCACCCGCCACCATGCCCAGCTAATTTTTTGTAGTTTTAGTAGAGACGGAGTTTCACCATGTTGGCCAGCTGGTCTTGAACTCTTGGCCTCAAGTGATCTGCCCTCCTCAGCCTCCCAAAGTGTTGGGGTTACAGGCGTGAGCCATCGCACCTGGCCACAATTCACTTTTGTAGTAAAGCCAAGATAAATGTAGTTTTTAATCTGGTTGCATAATCAGATTACCTTGCAACCTCTTGATAACACACATGCAGCACAGGTAAAGTCTGGCTATAAGATTTTTTGCTGTAGTCAGTCCTGTATATGGATGCTGAAAGTTTGCCACACCTAAAAGAGTTAGCACTATTCTGTGAGTTTCAACAAAGAATTCCATTAAAGAGATTCTTTAATCCCTGTTATAGCTTCTGTCCCGTTAATATTCCAGCAGTGGTGGTCAGTTCAAGGTTTCATATATATTAGTTCATTTTAAAAATGTTCTTATGGTGTTTTCTCCTTAGCTCCACAATTGAACATTTTGCACTGTAATTATTTTGTAATATTGCTTTAAATACAACTAGAAAGAAGAGAGAAAGGAAAGAATGCTATGAGAATGGCAAGAACACATAGCACAGAAATAGCTTCAGAAATAGCTCACAGTTTCCCAAAATCTTTTGCAGGTGTTTGGAACCCTCTCTTCACTCAAAATACAATATTTATCCTCTTAAATTAAAACACAGATGTTTGGAAATTCTTGGATTTCTACTAGGACTTTCAGATATTCCAAAAATAATTATAGGAATTATTAGTAACTTTTAAAAACTATTATGTGTTCAATTATTGTTAGATATTGACAGCTCTTGACTAATGAAACACTAAGAATATTGATATCTGCCTCTAAAAGACTTTTAATTTTTATTTTTAAAAAATTTTTTGTGGGTACTTGTGAGTAGGTATATACATTTATGGGTTATGTGAGGTGTTTTAATAAAGGCATGGAATGTGAAATAAGCACATCATGGAGAATGGCCTCCATTCCCTCAAGCATTTATCCTTTGAGTTACTAACAATCCAATTACACTCTTAGTTTTTTAAAAATGTATAATTAAGTTATTATTGACTATAGTCACCCTACTGTGCTATCAAATAGTAGGTCTTATTCATTTTTTTTTTTTATAGCCATTAACCATCCCTGCCTCCTCCTCATCCCCTTATTACCCTTCCAGCCTCTGCTAACTATTCTATTCTCTATGTCCATGAGTTCAATTGTTTTGATTTTTAGTTATTTGATGAGACAAATAGTAAATAATCATTTCAAACATGCTGAACTAAGTAATTTAAAACCAAATTGACAGTAGCCAAGAAATCCATATAAAAATGAAAATAGTTGTACACAGCAAATTTTCTGAAGAAGCCTATCGTTATAGTAGTCTGATGATAGAGGAGAGATACATAATCAAGCTATGGTTTAGATGAAATTAGCTAACTTTATTCTATGGCATGACTCCTAAAATCTCTGGATTTGTTTTCTTTTCTTTTTTTAATGATATTTTAAGTTCTAGGGTACATGTGCACAATGTGCAAGTTTGATACATAGGAATATATGTGCCCTGTTGGTTTGCCCATCAACTCATCATTTACATTAGGTATTTCTCCTAATGCTATGCCTCCCCCAGGTCCCCACCCCCTGACAAGCCCCAGCGTACGATGTTCCCCGTCCTGTGTCCAAGTGATCTCAGTTCCCACCTATGAGTGAGAACATGCAGTGTTTGGTTTTCTGTCCTTGTGATAGTTTGCTCAGAATGATGGTTTCCAGCTTCATCCATGTCCCTCCAAAGACATGAATTCATCCTTTGTTATGGCTGCATAATATTCCATGGTGTATATGTGCTACATTTTGTTAATCCAGTCTATCATTGATGGACATTTGGGTTGATTCCAAGTCTTTGCTATTGTGAATAGTGCCACAATAAGCATACTTGTGCATGTATCTTTATAGTACCATGATTTATAATCCTTTGGGTATATACCTAGTAATGGGATTGCTGGGTCAAATGGTAATTCTGGTTCTAGATCCTTGAGGAATCACCACACCGTCTTCTACAATGGTTGAACTAGTTTACAGTCCCACCAACAGTGTAAAAGTGTTCCTATTTCTCCACATCCTCTCCAGCACCTGTTGTTTCCTGACTTTTCAATGATGGCCATTCTAACTGCTGTGAGATGTTATCTCATTGTGGTTTTGATTTGCATTTCTCTGATGACCAGTGATGATGAGAATTTTTTCATGTGTCTGTTGGATACATAGATGTCTTCATTTGAGAAGTATCTGTTCATATCCTTTGCCCACTTTTTGATGGGGTTGTTTGTTTTTTTCTTGTAAATATGTTTGAGTTATTTGTAGAGTCTGGATTTTAGCCCTTTGTCAGATGGGTAGATTGCAAACATTTTCTTCCATTGTGTAGGTTGCCTGTTCACTTTGATGGTAGTTTCTTTTGCCCTGCAGAAGCTCTTTAGTTTAATTAGATCCCATTTGTCTATTTTGGCTTTTGTTGCTATTGCTTTTGGTGTTTTAGTTATGAAGTCCTTGCCCATGCCTATGTCCTGAATGGTATTTCCTAGGTTTTCTTCTAGGGTTTTTGTGATTTTAGGCCTAACATTTAAGTCTTTAATCTATCTTGAATTAATTTTTGTATAAGGTGTAAAGAAGGTATCCAGTTTCAGCTTTCAACATATAGCTATCTAGTTTTCCCAGCACCATTTATTAAATAGGGAATCCTTTCCCCATTGCTTGTTTTTGTCAGGTTTGTCAAAGATCAGATGGTTGTAGATGTGTGATGTTATTTATGAGGCCTCTGTTCTGTTCTGTTGGTCTACATATCTGTTTTGGTACCAATATGCTGCTGTTTTGGTTATTTTTTTGCTTAGGATTGTCTTGGACGTGTGGAATGTTTTTTGGTTCAATATGAACTTTAAAGTAGATTTTTCCAATTCTGTGAAAAAAGTCAATGATAGCTTGATGGGGATGGCATTGAATCTATAAATTACTTAGGACAGTATGGCCATTTTCACAACATTGATTCTTCCTATCCATAAGCATGGAATGTTCTTCCACTTGTTTGTGCGCTCTTTTATTTCATTGAGCAGTGGTTTGTAGTTCTCCTTGAAGAGGTCCTTCACGTCCCTTGTAAGTTGTATTCCTAAGTATTTTATTCTCTTTGAAGCTATTGTGAATGGGAGTTCACTCATGATTTGGCTCTCTGTTTGTCTGTTAATTGTGTATAGGAATGCTTGTGAGTTTTGCACATTGATTTTGTATCCTGAGACTTTGCTGAAGTTGCTTATCAGCTTAAGAAGATTTTGGGCTGAGACAACAGGGTTTTCTAAATATACAATCATGTCATCTCCAAACAGAGACAATTTGATTTCCTCTCTTCCTAATTGAATACCCTTTATTTCTTTCTCTTGCCTAATTGCCCTCCCCAGAACTTCCAACACTATGTTGAATAGGAGTGGTGAGAGAGGGCATCCCTGTCTTGTGCTGGTTTTCAAAGGGAATGCTTCCAGTTTTTGCCCATTCAGTATGATATTGATTGTGGGTTTGTCATAAATAGCTCTTATTATTTTGAGATACATAACATCAATACCTAGTTTATTGAGAGTTTTTAGCATGAAGGGCTGTTGAATTTTGTCAAAGGCCTTTTCTGCATCTATTGAAATAACCATGTGGTTTTTGTCATTGGTTCTGTGTTATATGATGGATTACTTTAGTTGATTTGCATATGTTGAGCCAGTCTTGCATCCCAGGAATGAAGCTGACTTGATCGTGGTGGATAAGCTTTTTGATGTGCTGCTGGATTCATTTTGCCAATATGTTACTGAGAATTTTTGCATCGATGTTCTTCAGGGATTTTGGTCTAATATTCTCTTTTTTCATTGTGTCTCTGCCAGGATTTGGTATCAGGATGATGCTGGCCTCAAAATTATTTACGGAGGATTCTCTCTTTTTCTATTGATTGGAATAGTTTCAGAAGGAATGCTACCAGCTCCTCTTTGTACCTCTGGTAGTATTCAGCTGTGAATCCATCTGGTCCTGGACTTTGGTTGGTAGACTATTAATTATTTCCTTAATTTCAGAGCCTGTTATTGGTCTATTCAGAGATTCAACTTCTTCCTGGTTTAGTCTTGGGAGGGTGTATGTGTCCAGGAATCTATCCATTTCCTCTAGATTTTCTAGTTTATTTGTGTAGAGGTGTTTATAGTATTTTCTGATGGTAGTTTGTATTTCTGTAGGATCAGTGGTGATGTCCCCTTTATCATTTTTTATTGCCTCTATTTGATACTTCTCTCTTTTCTTCTTTATTAGTCTTGCTAGCTTCTACCAATTTTGTTGATCTTTTCAAAAAACCAGCTCCTGAATTCATTGATTTTTTGAAAGGTTTTTTGTGTCTCTATCTCTTTCAGTTCTGCTCTGATCTTAGTTATTTCTTGCCTTCTGCTAGCTTTTGAATTTGTTTGCTCTTGCTTCTCTAGTTCTTTTAATTGTGATGCTAAGGTGTCGATTTTAGATCTTTCCTGCTTTCTCTTGTGGGAGCTCTAAGGACTTGCTTTATGAATCTGGGTGCTCCTATATTGGGCACATATATATTTAGGATAGTTAGCTCTTCTTGTTGCATTGATCCCTTTACCATTATGTAATGGCCTTCTTTGTCTCTTTTTATCTTTGTCAGTTTAAGGTCTGTTTTATCAGAGACTAGGATTGCAACCCCGATTTGTTTTGCTTTCCATTTGCTTGGTAGATCTTCCTCCATCCCTTTATTTTGAGCCTGTGTACACCTTTGCATGTGAGATGGGTCCTCTGAATATAGCACAAAGATGGGTCTTCCAGTTTTTAGTATATGTGCTGCCGAAGCGAGCACAAAGATGGGTCTTGACTCTTTATTCAATTTGCCAGTCTGTGTCTTTTAATTGGGGCACTTAGCCCATTTACATTTAATGCTACTGTTGTTATGTGTGAATTTCATCTTGTTGTTATGATGTTCGCTGGTTATTTTGCCCGTTGATTGATGCAGTTTCTTCATAGCATCGATGGTCTTTACTATTTGGCATGCTTTTGCAGTGGTTGGTCCTGGTTGTTCCTTTCCGTGTTTGGTGCTTCCTTCAGGAGCTCTTGTAAGGCTGGCCTAGTGGTGACAAAATCTCTCAGCGTTTCCTTGTCTTTAAAGGATTTTATTTCTCCTTCACTAATGAAGCTTATTTTGTCTGGATATGACATTCTGGGTTGAAAATTCTTTTCTTTAAGAGTGTTGTATATTGGCTCCCACTCTCTTCTGGCTTGTAGAGTTTCTGCCGAGTGATCCACTGTTAGTCAGATGGGCTTCCCTTTGTGGGTAACTCGACCTTTCTTTCTGGCTGCCCTTAACACTTTTTCCTTCATTTCAACATTGGTGAATCTGACAATTATGTATCTTGGGGTTGCTCTTCTCAAGGAGTATCTTTGTGATGTTCTCTGTATTTCCCGAATTTGAATGTTGGCCTGCCTTGCTCGGTTGGGGAAGTTCTCCTGGATAATACCCTGAAGAGTGTTTTCCACCTTGGTTCCATTCTCCCCGTCACTTTCAGGTACACCAAACAAACGTAGATTTGGTCTTTTCACATAGTTCCATATTTCTTTGAGGCTTTGTTCATTTCTTTTTACTCTTTTTTCTCTAACTTTGTCTTCTCACTTTATTTCATTAATTTGATCTTCAATCACTGATACCCTTTCTTCCACTTGATTGAATTGGCTTTTGAAGCTTGTGCGTGCATCACGAAGTTCTCGTGCCATGGTTTTCAGCTCCATCGGGTCATTTAAAATCTTCTCTACACTGTTTATTCTAGTTAGCCATTCACCTAATCTTTTTTCAAGGTTTTTAGCTTCCTTACAATGGGTTCAAACATCCTCCTTTAGCTCAGAGAAGTTTGTTATTATCAACCTTCTGAAGTCTACTTCTGTCAACTTGTCAAACTCAATCTCTGCCCAGCTTTGTTCCATTGCTGACGAGGAGCTGTGATCCTTTGGAGGAGAAGAGGTGCTCTGATTTTTAGAATTTTCAGCTTTTCTGCTCTGGTTTTTCCCCATCTTTGTGGTTTTATCTACTTTTAGTCTTTGATGTTGGTGACCTACTGGTATGGTTTTTTGTTGATGTTGATGCTATTCCTTTCTGTTTGTCAGTTTTCCTTCTCATAGTCAGGTCCCTCAGCTGCCAGTCTGTTGGAATTTGCTGGAGGTCCACTCCAGACCCTGTTTGCCTGGGTATCATGAGCAGAGGCTGCAGAACAGCAAATATTGCAGAACAGCAAATATTGCTGCCTGATCCTTCCTCTGGCAGCTTCATCCTGGAGGGGCAGCTGCCTATATGAGATGTCTGTTGGCCCCTACTAGGAGGTGTCTCCCAGTTAGGCTACATGGGGGTCAGGGACCCACTTGAGGAGGCAGTCTGTCCGTTCTCAGTGCTGTGCTGGGAGAACCACTGCTCTCTTCAGAGCTGTCAGATAGGGATATTCAAGTCTGCAGAAGTTGTCTGCTGCCTTTTGTTCAGCTATGCCCTGCCTACAGAGGTGGAGGCTAGAGGCAGTAGGACTTGTTGAGCTGTGGTGGGCTCCACCCAGTTTGAGCTTCCTGGGCACTTTGTTTAGCTACTCAAGCCTCAGCAATGGCAGACGCCCTTCCCCAAGTCAGGCTGCCAACTGGCAGATAGGTATCAGAGTGCTGCACTAGCAGTAAGCAAGGCTCTGTGGGCGTGGGGCTCACCAAGCCAGACACAGGAGAGAATCACCTTGTCTGTCAATTGCTAAGACCTTGGGGAAAGCACAGTATTAGGGTGGGAGTGCCCCATTTTTCCAGGCAGTCTGTCATGGCTTCCCTTGGCTTGTAAAGGGAAATCCCCAGACCCCTTGTGCTTCCCGGGTGAGGGGACACCCCGCCGTGCTTCAGTTTGCCTTCTGTGGGCTGCACCCACTGTCCAACCAGTTCCAATGAGATGAACCAGGTACCTCAGTTAGAAATGCAGATATCACCCTTTTTCTGCGTCGATCACGCTGGGAGCTGCAGACTGGGGCTGTTCCTGTTTGGCCATCTTGGAACGCCGCCCCCTGGCTTTATTTTCTTAAAGTTTATTTCCTTGAAAAAATCAATTTATATTTCTTTCCACAAAACACTGCCTATGGTGTTAAGCACAGCAGTAGAATAATAAGGTATTGTCTCCACCCCAAGGAAGTGTTAAAAATGTGTCTTTCTTTTAATGCCATTTTCTTTTAGAGAGAAGATCTATTTTAACAATACAAGAATAAAAGCAAAGTAGAACAAAATAACAGAAGGTATATAAGAAGTCTTTATTTCAATTTACTTTGTTTTCACAATGAAATAAATGGTACTCAAAATGTTTTACAGACAGATTGATTGCCAGGTTAATTTGGTATCTGCCAGGTTATTTCACAGAATGGATTATCTTTCTATTTGTAACAAGCACAATTTTCTGGGGAGGATCCTTTGAGACAACACAAATATTTTGTTTCTTCTCAGTTTATGCCAGGAATTTTAGCATATATCAGTAGATGTTACCTGCCACAATTATTACTCTGGATTACCATTGATACTTAACTTTTTGTCTTAACACTTACTGTGTGATAAGACAAAGCTAAGAACTTTAAGTACATTATTCCATTTAATCCTTACAAAAACATGTTGAAACAAATAGAGTTATGATGGCCATTTCTTTTTAAAGGAGGAATTTTACTCAGATAGGGTAAATTTTCCAGATTTGCACAGCTTGTAAGTGTCAGAGCTGATATTTGAGTGAAGACAATATGACTCCAGAGACTGTCCTTTCAATAAGCATAATCTGTAGACATCAAAAAAGACCTCATATCGTTTCTATGGGATTTTTTTGGCCAAAAATATTCATAGCCTGATTTTAATTATGAGAAAACATTAGAAAAACCCAAATCGAGAGACATTGCAGAAAATAACTGATGAGTACTCTTCAAAAGTGTCCAAGTCATGCAAGAAAAGGAAAGAGCAAAATCACACATTGGAGGAGGGCAAAAAAAAAGTAACAACTAGATGTTATACGGCATCTAAGATACGACTCTTGAGCAGAAAAGAACACATGGAAAAGCACAGTAATAAAAAATAGTGAAAAAACCTGTAAAATTTGAATGAAGTCTGCAGTGTAGTTGATAATATTGTACCAATATTAATTTGCTGGCTTTCATAATTGTATATATGATGTTTACATTAGGCAAAGTTGACTGAGGGGTATACAGGAACTCTCTGTACTATTTTTGCAACATTTTAGTAAGCATAAACTTAATTTAAAATAAAAAGTTAAAACAAAAAATAATTTAATAACTTATAAGTTGATTAGTGGTCAAGTTTTTACTGAAATTGATGTGTCTGTTTTTCTATTCCTCTATGGCATATTACATTTGGATCAAAGTGTATATTCTCTGGTTTAGTAAACAAAGCAATAAGTAATATGCTAGTATTAATTTTATATTATTTTGAAATACTGACAACCTTTTTAAACAAATGCTTTAATCTTAATATTTTAATGATACAAATTAATCCTAAATAGAAAAGAATCTCAAAACAAGTAATGGATTGAATTTAATCAATCAATTGAATTGTACTTTAGAAATACTACTAGTCAAATCTACCTAATCAACAATAAAACTCCATACAAATTTACATTAATTGTTTTCAATAAAAATGAGCCATTGACTATATCCTCCCAAGACAACAAGGCACTTTTGTATTAAAAATATGATTTTTAAAAAGTCACATTCAATCTATTGTGATGTAGCAATCCTAACCAGATGGGAGAAATTGTGGGAAAATTTCCAGTTCCATTAAATCTATATAAATCCGTGGATTAAGATGAAAGTATACATGGAAGAAAAGGCTTTTTAAAAGGAAAGTCTCTATGAGACATAGCCTGAGGCTTAGAATCTTCTACATCGGGGCTCCAGTGACATCCAGGAAATAAAATCCTTCCTAAGTAAGAGTCAGATGAATTAACAACAACAAAAAGTCTATTAAGACATGAATTTGGGCTCAAGTAAGTTCAAAACCAATCTAGGCAATAAATATTTTTGAAACCTTTTATGAGCAAGGCTTTCTTTTTTGCCTTAACACTGTCAATGATTCATTTCTGCAATTGTGCACAATTAATTACCTTTGTCCCCCTAATGCCAAAATAAACCTTTCTATTAATAATATTAGTTCATTACTTTTATCATTTTTATTATTTTATATTATGAGTCTTTGATAAATTATTAATACGTAGAAGCTTTTTAAGTTATTGGAAGGAAGGTATAAGTACTTTTTAAGTCACTGTTCTAAGTAGAAAGAAGATTTGTTGTTTGTTGGAAAAAGAAAAGAAAGATGATATATGCACTACTTTTGAGCTTTGAGAAACAGCCTTTACCAGGTGAGAGGGAAATCTGAAAATACTCTTCAGGATAGAAATTTGGAGGGTAGAATTTCCTCATAAATCTCCTCTTATCAAATAATAAAATGACATGATAAATGAGAGGCAAGTATATGGATTCTCTGCTCAGAATTCTTGCCGCTGATCTGAAAGATTCT
Source organism: Colobus angolensis palliatus (assembly GCF_000951035.1). Lineage (NCBI taxonomy): Eukaryota > Metazoa > Chordata > Mammalia > Primates > Cercopithecidae > Colobus > Colobus angolensis. The sequence continues at coordinate 3,271,608 of NW_012123820.1, forward strand.
GTGTAAGTAAAAACTTGTAAGCTTACAAGTCAAAAACCTTTGTAAGCATTTGTAAAGCCTTCAAACTGTGATAGGACTTGCGAGTTCACAGTCAACAACTTTGTGTACTTTTGTTCCCCAATAACATTATTAAAACAGTTAATGAAAAGTTGCAAGAGCAGAAGAATGGTCCTAGAGGACATAGAAAACATGACCCTTGATAGAAATATATATATATATTTTAGCTAAGAGACTGATTTCACTCAGGATCTCTAGTGTCACATTTTTCTCTCTAAGGATGAATCTGATCATGTCAGAGTGAGGCAGAAATAAAACTTAGAAATCTCTTGTGAAACTGTGTTTTAAGCCATATTAATTTTCCACTGTGAGGACAATGCTTGAGTAACAGCCAAAGTATACTTATGATTTCTGAAATAAAATAAACAGATCACCAAATCCAAGGAATATACATTTTTGTATATTTCAGTTCAACAGATGACAGTTATTCATCCTGAACAGAGAAGCTGACACCCTGTAACTTCATAAAAGCAGAATACCCTGAGTCCCCTTAGAGTTAACTGCTAGCCAACTTCACCAGTAGTCTGTTTTCCTCCACTGCAGTAATACTTATCCTGTCCTACATTGTCACAATTGTCACAGGAGATTTGGCATTCAACAAGGATCTCCTAACAAAACCCCTTTAGTGGGAAAGCTGAATGTCAACATGCACGAACTTGTGAGAGAAATTACTGTTCCTAACAAGTTTCTGTTCTACAGGAGCAAGCAGCTATTCAGTGAGAACTGATAGCTCAGGTTGCTTGATACATTAGTGAGCTTTCTGCGTCTAGAATGCTGACACAAATTTCTGCATCAAAATGGAAATTCAAGTAGGAGATCTACAGGGAAATCACTCAAGTAATTCACAAGCTGAATTTTTCAAAGGAATTTATTTTCTGATTACAAACTAACTTACGGCCATTTTTCTCATGATGGGAAGGAGCTCTCTCATTTAGAGTGGACCTAACCCTTCATTCAATATTCTCTTCTTTCTTAAAACATTTTCAATAGATTTACCAATTCCTTAATCCATATCAGCACAAAGGAAAATATGACCTTGTAAATTCTCAGTTTTAAAATCTGAGTCAGTAACCCAAATATCATGCCCTGGCATGGTCCTGGACAACAAAATACAGCACATTTGACCTTGTAAGAAATTCAGAATCTCAGGCCCCACTTCATACCTACTGAGTCTGCATTTTAATAAGATCCCTAGGTGATGTATTGTATGTTAAAACTTTAAAAGCAGTATCTTGCTTTATTAGGTTGAAATAAGATGTCTGCTTTTCACTTTGCAGTTGGTAATTATGCTTATCCTTTGATTCTAATTGAAAATTATTTATTTATAAGACATATGTATATGTACATCTGTCCTACTGAGGCTTATAATTTAAGACAATACCAGGAAGACTTATATAAGAATTTAGGCTCCAACCAGATGTGTACAAATCTTACTTTAATCTTGAAAGGTATATAAATATGTAAAAATTAATCAGAGATTTACTTTTGTCTGAAATAAACCTTTCTATTGACATGTCATATAGTCTCTTCTCTACAAATTGTAACATAGGCAAAATTACATTCTTTACTTTATGCTATCACTATAAGGGATATAATAATAAATAAAACGGATTCTAAATAAATATTATTTGAATAAATTATTATGCTCAAGTATAACTCTCACTTCCTTAGATCACAAGGTGATGAAATGCCTTTTCCTATAGTTCTCCATTTAGTAGCATTATTGTGAACTCTTGGGCCTCTTTCCCTGGTGGGATCCTGGTTGTTCATGATTTCTCCTGGTAGGCGATTATCTTTCACCTCTTCCATCGTATGTAGCACTCTATATTCACACTGTAGTATGTCAAGATGCAGTTGCTACTGTCTTTGCTACTCTTACCAATCAAAATTAAACAAGATATAGTTAACCGGGCTTAAACATGGTTTCATCTCTTTTTTTACATTAACCCAAGTATTGCTCATACTGAAGAGGCAAAGGGTGTTCTTCTCAGCAGGTTTATACCATTTGATTAGTCCCAAATGAACTACAACATTTTAGTCTTTTAAATGTCTCTCAAATAATTCAAGAATTTGAAACACTCAGCAAAAATATTCATTCAACAATATGTATATAATAAATACCTGTCATATCTAGAATTGTGTTTAGGTCACTTTTGGAATACGATATGAACAAGAAAAGAGTTTCTACTTTCAGAGAGGAAACAACAAACATATAAAAGTGACAAGCTTCTGGAAGATGGCGATTAAAAATCAGAAGGAAATATATAAACAAAGAGATATGATGAAAGAAACTGAGAGTGGGAGGCTATTTCAGACTGAGGCGACGATCAAAGTTTCCTAGAGACGATGGTGATGTTTGAAGTCAGACTTGAAGGATGAGAATAATCTAGCTAGTGAAAATTTCCAAATGAGATTTAAAACATAGCCATGATATAGATCACGCATAATATTAAAGGCCATAGAATATGTTTACTAAAGCACCATGTGTGCCAAAAAGGTTTAAAGGGGAAAGGGATAAAACCTAATTTTTTTTGCATCAAAAAGGATGAGTTTGCGTCCTTTGTAGGGACATGGATGCAGCTGGAAACCATCATTCTTAGCAAACTATCACAAGAAGAGAAAACCAAACACC
>NW_012123820.1:3274651-3326602 GCF_000951035.1 Colobus angolensis palliatus
TTTTTCCTGCAGAGCAATCAGAGTGATTATTTTAGAAGCAGGCAAGAAGACTAGTGAAGAGGACATTGTAGCACTACAGTTAAGAAGTGCTGGGGTTTGGATGAAGATAAAAAATTTTTTTTTGTTAGAATCTTTTTCCTGCAGAGCAATCAGAGTGATTATTTTAGAAGGAGGCAAGAAGACTAGTGAAGAGGACACTGTAGTACTACAGTTAAGAAGTGCTGGGGTTTGGATGAAGACAGTGGGAATGGGGAAACACAAACAGAATTTTATATGTACTGTAGATATAGAAATTAGGAAACTTAATGTATGGGATGACAGAAAGAAAGGGAGAAATAAGAAATGACACACAGGTTTTTAACTTGAGCAACTGTATGATTTGTTTTGTAACTTAGTGAGCTCAAAGTAAAAATGGATGACTAAATAAATACAATTATTAAAGAAAATGTTAATAAACTTATGAAAGTTTCTCTATGCCTAAGAATTAGGGTATATGAAAAATGCCTTCACATCACAGAGCCCCACTCAATATTATTATTTTTCTTAAACTCTACCAAGATGAAGCCAAAGCACCTTGCTTCTTCTTTCCTACTTCTGGGTGAGTTACCTCAACCCCCACATCCACACTAACCTCTGAGACATACACCAAGAACTTAGCAATGTCCTTATCCCCTTCCTTAATTTATTAATTAATTCCAATATCCTAGCATTTATTCTCCAAGTAGTTACAACTAGTTCTGATAGCCCTGAAGGTAGATATGCTGAGACATTTTCTAGGACATTTATTTCACAAGATACTACCTGTAAAATTACTTTAAAATGTATGAGAACTGTCTCCCAAAATCAAAACAGCAACACATTTTTGGTTCTATGAGCACACAGAGGTACAGTGCTGTTAATCCCTTCCATCTCTCATGCTGAGTGCCCCATATATACTGAAGTGTATTGGTTTCAGATGAAAGGAAAACCTGTGTGCTGATGACCTGTGGTCTGTAAATAGAATACAAAGGCTTAGTCTTCCCTTGCAGAGAACTTGTAGAAGTGTTGTGGAAAAGCAGTGCGAGATAACGTGAATTATGACTTTGGAGACACCAAAAAAAAGTGTCACAATGCCTTTCTCTAAGTACGGGTGTATTTGGCTATCTTTAACTCCTATGATCTTTTAGCCTAGCTATTGTTCCATCTATTTGTTCATATTTGATATTAAAGATTGTTTTCTCAATTATGCTAACAGTTCTTAAAGTTGAACCCATATAGACAACCATATGATGTATAATTAACTAATGATAATTTACTGCACAGGATGATTTAATTGCTCTTTGATTAGGACATAGATAAATCAGCCACAGAGTTCTCAGAGATTGGAATCAATGACTTAATTTAAACAAAAACAATATATACTACCTGATACTTATGGTTTCTGCTATATATGTGACCTTCCTAACTCTCTTTTACAATTTGATTGATTGCTTGCTTTATGCTTATTATTTCCTGAAGGAATAATAAGATCCTGGCGGATTTCTGCCTCAGAGGGAAGGAGCCTATCTAGGGATTTTCCACACAGAATGAGTCATGATTTATTCCTGAGTTACTTTTGGTCTATGAAACTTCAAAAAAAAGTTTCAGAAGCCTGAAGCCTGGTTCTAGATCTACTAGAGATTCATCATGGCTAACAATTATATTTCCCAACTTTAGAATTTAAAACTGCAACTATCATAGAATATTATTTAATAAGTTATCATTAATAATTTTTTTTCTAAGTGACAGATATGAGATACATGTCTTACCTGAAGCATATTTACATGGGGACTAAGAATTGTTAGACTGTTAGAAAATACACTGTAAGAGGAGAACACCACAAAGATACTCCCTGAGAAGAGCAACCCCAAGACACATAATCCTCAGATTCACCAAGGTTGAGATGAAGGAAAAAATGTTAAGGGCAGCAGAGTGAATGGTCGAGTTACCCACAAAGGGAAGCCCATTAGACTAATAGCGGATATCTCAGCAGAAACCCTACACGTCAGAAGAGAATGGGGGCCAATATTTAACATTCTTAAAGAAAATAATTTCAACCTAGAACTTTATATCCAGCCAAACTAAGCTTCATAAGCTAAGGAGAAATAAAATCCTTTACAGACAAGGAAATGCTGAGAGATTTTGTCACCACCAGGCCTGCCCTACAAGAGATCCTGAAGGAAGCATTAAACATGGAAAGGAACAACTGGTACCAGCCACTGCAGAAACAGACCAAATTGTAAAGACCATCGACACTATGAAGAAACTGCATCAGCTAATGGACAAAATAACCAGCTAGCATCAAAATGACAGGATTAAATTTACATATAACAATATTAACGTTAAATGTACATGGGCTAAATGCCCCAATTAAAGACACAGACTGGAAAATTGGATAGAGTCAAGACCTACTGATGTGCTGTATTCACGAGACCCATCTCACATGCAAAGACACACATAGGCTCAAAATAAAGGGACGGAGGAAGATCTACCAAGCAAATGGAGAACAAAAAAAAGCAGGGGTTGCAATCCTAGTCTCTGATAAAACAGACTTTAAACCAACAAAGATCAAAAGAGACAAAGAAGGCCATTATGTAATGGTAAAGGGACCAATGCAACAAAAAGCTGACTATCCTAAATATATATGCACCCAATACAGGAGCACTCAGATTCATAAAGTAAGTCTCTAGAGACCTACAAAGAGACTTAGACTCCCACACAGTAACAGTGGGAGACTTTAACACCCCACTGTCAATATTAGATCAATGAGACAGAAAATTAACAAGGATAACCAGGACTTGAACTCAGCTCCAGACCAAGCAGACCTAATAAACATCTACAGAACTCTCCACCCCAAATCAACAAAATATACATTCTTCTCAGCATCACATCGCACTTATTCTAAAATTGGCCACATTATTGGAAATAAAACACTCCTCAGCAAATGCAAAAGAATGGAGATCATAAGCAACAAACTCTCAGACCGCAGTGCAATCAAATTAGAACTCAGGATTAAGAAACTCACTCAAAACCACACAACTACATGGAAACTGAACAACCTGCTCCTGAATGACCACTGGGTAAATAACAAAATGAAAGCAGAAATAAATATGTTCTTTGAAACTAATGAGAACAAAGACAGAGCATACTAGGATCTCTGGGACACATTTAAAACAGTGTGCAAAGGGAAATTTATAGCACTAAATGCCCGCAAGAGAAAGCAGGAAAGATCTAAAATCGTCACCCTAACATCACAATTAAAAGAACTAGAGAAGCAAGAGCAAACAAATTGAAAAGCTAGCAGAAGACAAGAAATAACTAAGAGCAGAACTGAAGGAGACAGAGACATGAAAAACCTTTCAAACAGTCAATGAATCCAGGAGCTGGTTTTTTGAAAAGATCAACAAAATAGATAGACCACCAGCCAGACTAATAAGGAAGAAAAGAGAGAAGAATCAAACAGATGCAATAAAAAATGATAAAGGTGATATCACCACCAATCCCACAGAAACACAAACTACCATCAGAGAATACTATAAACACCTCTACACAAATAAACTAGAAAATCTAGAAGAAATGGATAAATTCCTGGACACATACACCCTCCCAAGACTAAACCAAAAGGAAGTCAAATCCCTGAATAGATATTAACAAGTTCTGAAATTGAGGCAATAACTAATAGCCTACCAACCAAAAAAAGTCCAGGACCAGATGGATTCAGAGCCGAATTCTACCAGAGGTACAAAGAGGAGCTGGTACCATTCCTTCTGAAACTATTCCAATCAATAGAAAAAGAGGGAATCCTCCATAACTCATTTTATGAGGCCAGCATCATCCTGATACCAAAACCTCACAGAGGCACAACAAAAAAAGAAAATTTCGGGCCAGTATCCCTGATGAACATTGATGTGAAAATCCTCAATAAAATACTGGCAAACTGAATCCAGCAGCACATCAAAAAGCTTATCCACCACAATCAAGTCAGCTTCATTTCTGGGATGCAAGTCTGGTTCAACATGTGCAAATCAATAAACATAATCCATCCCATAAACCAATGACATAAACCGCAAGATCAACTCAACAGATGTAGAAAAGGCCTTTGAAAAAATTCAAAAGCCCTTTATGCTAAAAATTCTCAATAAACTAGGCATTGATGGAACATATCTGAAAATAATTGCTATTTATGATAAACCCATGGCCAGTATCATACTGAATGGGCAAAAGCTGGAAGCATTCCCTTTGAAAACTAGCATAAGACAAGGATACCCTCTCTCACCACTCCTATTCAACATAGTATTGGAAATTCTGGCCAGGGCAAAAAGGCAAGGGAAAGAAATAAAGTCTATTCAATTAGGAAGAGAGGAAGTTAAAATGGTCTCTGTTTGCAGATGACATGACTGTATATTTAGAAAACCCCATTGTCTCAGTCCAAAATCTTAAGCTGATAAGCAACTTCAGCAAAGTCTCAGGATACAAAATCAATGTGCAAAAATCACAAGCATTCCTATACACCAATAACAGACAGAGAGCCAAATCATGAGTGAACTCCCATTCACAATCAATACAAAGAGAATAAAATACCTAGGAATACAACTTACAAGGGATGTGAAGGACCTCTTCCAGGAGAACTACAAGCCACTGCTCAAGGATATAAGAGAGGACACAAACAATTGGAAAAACATTCCATGCTCATGGATAGGAAGAATCAATATTGTGAAAATGGCCATACTGCCCAAAGTAATTTATAGATTCAATGCTACCCCAATCAAGCTACCATTGACTTTCTTCACATAATTGGAAAAAACTACTTTAAATTTCATATGGAACCAAAAAATATCCCGCATAGCCAAGACAATCCCAGGCAAAAAGAACAAAGCTGGAGGCACCACTCTACCTGAGACTTTAAACTATACTACAAGGCTACAGTAAACAAACACAGAATGATACTGGTACCAAAACAGAGATATAGACCAATGGAACAGAACAGAGGCCTCAGATATAATGCCACACATCTACAACCATCTGATCTTTGACAAACCTGACACAAACAAGCAATGGGGAAAGGATTCCCAATTTAATAAATTTTGTTGGGAAAAGTGGCTAGCCATATGCAGAAAGCTGAAACTGGATCCCTTTCTTACACTTTACACAAAAATGAATTCAAGATGGATTAAAGACTTAAACATAAGACCTAAAACCATAAAAACTCTAGAAGAAAACCTAGGCAATACCTTTCAGGAAATAGGCATGGGCAAAGACTTCATGACTAAAACAGCCAAAGCAATGGCAACAAAAGCCAAAATAGACAAATGGGATCTGATTAAATTAAAGAGCTTCTGCACAGCAAAAGAAACTACCATCAGAGTGAACAGGCAACCTACAGAATGGGAGAAAATTTTTGCAATCTATCAATCTGACAAAGGGCTAATATCCAGAATCTACAAACAATATAAACAAATTTACAAGAAAAAAACAAACAACCTCATCAAAAAGTGGGCAAAGGATATGAACAGACACTTCTCAAAGGAAGAAATTTATGCAGCCAGCAAACATATGGAAAAAAAGCTAATTATCACTGGTCATTAAAGAAATGCAAATCAAAACCACAATGAGATACCATATCATGCCAGTTAGAATGGCGATCATTAAAAAGTCAGGAAACAACAGATGGTCGGGAGGATGTGGAGAAGTAGGAACACTTTTACACTGTTGATGGGAGTGTAAATTAGTTCAACTATTGTGGAAGACAGTGTGGCAATTTCTCAAGGATCTAAAACTAGAAATACCGTTTGACCCTGCAATCCCATTACTGGGTATATACCCAAAGGATTACAAATCATTCTACTGTAAAGACACTTGCACACGTATGTTTATTGTGGCACTGTTCACAATAGCAAAGACTCGGATCCAATCCAAATGTTCATTAATGATATACTGGATAAAGAAAGTATGGCACATACACACCATGGAATACTATGCAACCATAAAGAAGGGTGAGGTCATGTCCTTTGCAGGGATATGGATGATGCTGGAAACCATTATTCTCAGAAAACTAACACAAGAACAGAAAACCAAACACTGCATCTTCTCACTCATAAGTGGGAGTTGAACAATGAGAACACATGGACACAGGGAGGGGACCATCACACACCAGGGCTTGTCGGGGGCTGGGGGGCTAGGGGAGGGATAGCATTAGGAGAAATACCTAATGTAGATGACAGGTTGATGGGTGCAGCAAACCACCATGGCACGTGTATACATATGTAACAAACCTGCGTGTTCTGCACATGTACCCCAGAACTTAAAGTATAATAAAAATAAAGAATATAAAAAAGAATATACACTGTAAGAGAAAAGAAAAAATATGACCCGTATAGAATCTTAGTTTTTAGTGTGGCAATGGTCACTCAGATTAGTTGCCAAGCCCAAATATCTATGAGCTTATGTTTTATCCTTAAATGTTTGAAGAAAAGTTTTGCTAAAAGAAACCTCCGATGGCAATATTAAGGCATGAGTGACACTGTTTGGGTATCGATTTGGAAAAGTAAAATAATAAAATGAAGAGGAATATTTCTTTGTCACAGGTCAAACACACCTGATTTTTATCACCTGGAGGGTTTCAAAAGTGCATCACTCTCTGACACCTGGAGGTTCCAAGCCTCAATTATCTGGCAGCAGTAATGCCTGGAAGAGGAGGTCCCAGAAGTGCTAAACAGGAACACCGGCAAGGGAGGCCCTGTTGGGAATGGAAATACCCAGTCAAGTGGATTATGACCAAATTCTTTCTAGTGATAATGATAGGAGAGTGATGAAGTGAGATGAAGGAACTTTGACAAATATGTGACCTGGGTTTCAATTCTATTTTATCCACTTATTACATACACTTATAGTTGTACATGTATGAATATACATATACAAGTACATGTAACTTGGATGAATTATCTTTTCACAATTCAATTTTTTCAATCCATGAAATGGGAACTATACTGTATACTCCATATATTTGTTATATAAGTTAAGTTACACAATGAACATAAAAAAAAAACAAAGATAATGCCTTGACAGTTGATTGAGTGAAAAAGAAAGCAGTTCTCCTCTCTCCTTCCTTTCTTCTCTGTATAACTTAGAACCAGAGACAAGATAATTTAAATTTAAAAAATGAACAAGAGAACAAGCTTTACATGAAAAAAAATGGGAAGAGAGATGATGAAGAAATGAAAATGAACACACATTATGCTTTCCATAAGTAAATTCAGGGGACAAAGGAGTTAGAGAAGAAGTAGTTGTTTGTGGAGAAAAACAATTTAAGAAAAAATTGCTAAATGTAGAAGGGCAATAAAATAATTATTACGAGAAATTGCAAAGTACTAAAAAAATTTTGCTTATTATTTTCCTAAGGACATTTAGAAACAATGCATAGGATACTGTCAAGGGAGTTGTATTAAGTCATTTGACAATTACGTTTTCTTTTTTGAGTAAGTCCTCCCTTACTCTAACATGCGTAAGATATTGACCAAAGTTAGACACTGCATCAGATACTGTCTGTAAAAGAAAAAAATCAGAAGTTTATCTAAAAAAATAAAAGAATAAATGAACATTTATGGTAATTGAAGCCAATCCAAGAAATGATAAGTTAGGTATTCAACAAGATTTATAGTGATGAATTCTAATCCATATTTTAGAACCCATGTAGAAATATGCACACACAGACACACATTTACACACACAATTCCTGGTGTATCCCAGAGTCATGAATTGATGTAGCACATTGAAATAATGACAAATTTATCCAAATGGTAGAAATAGACATTAACATTTACATGAAATTCTTATAATTCTTCAAATTACAGATTAGGTTAATTCAGACACTTTATTCCTCCTCGATTGTGGCTTAGCCAGAAAAGTATCAGTATAGATGTATAAAAACACATTTTTGAAAGGTCATTGATGATTCATAAGTAAATGTAAGTGTTTTTCTCCTTTTGACTCATCTCATGTGGTGTAAAATTTCTTTTAATCTTTGCCTGAAACTCAATTTTTTAATATATTACATATTTGAACTTTTAAAAAATACCAGTAGTGTAAAATTAAAGATAAGTAATGGGCCAGTATAAGTCAAATTCTACTTTCCTTTTTATTAATAATTATACATTGAATACTTAATTATATTTTATGTTCAATCATACACATCTATATGCAATGATTAAGCTAAAAAGCTGGTTAAAAATGAATAGTGATGCAATTAGAGTACTTCCCATTAGACCAGTCATCTAAGAATATGCAAATATATGGAGGTGTTATAATAGAGTGGGATTTAAAGATAAATTTTACTTGATTTAGGTGATGAAGGTGCATATTAGGTGCATATTATTTCTCTCCTTTGACCCAATTGTTAGCTGAACATGGAATACAATAGTGTTTCTCAGTGAGTATTTGGCCAGAGACAATAATGTTTCTTTAAAAATCTTAAAGAAAGTTAGAAATTAGAAAAAGAACATACAAGGAGTCATCTTTCAGTTGTGCTCTTAGCACAAAGGCTGTTTTGAAACGCAGAAAACATATTTATTTTTCTTAAATTGAGGATGAATATTTCCACTGTTACTTCAAAGTACCCAGTAACATGGAAGCTTTACAGAAACAAGGCAAAAACTAATTTTCATTTAATTTATTTCAGAGGAAACAGTGCTATATTTGTGTCTGAAATGTATTTGAATGTCTGTCTGTAGCCTCGTTTCCTGAGCAATGCTAAAATAGAATCATTTTCTGTTGGTGGCTGCAGTTACTTCTGGGGTCAGAAGAGTTAAATTCTATGCTGCTAATAGTGTAAATAAATGAAGCAGCACAGGGCCTATCTCAGGTTATAATGTTCTTTTGGTACTTCTGCCAACTTGACCAACACTGGGAAAACAAAAAGAGAGAGAAGGACTTTTTTGAAGAGGCATTGTCTGTTGAGCAACAGTGCCTCCCCATGTTGTTTTCCTGCCTTCTTTGTTCTGTTCACCTTGAACAATTATTGCCAGGCACCCCAGTGTTCACCTACTGTTGAAAGTTGCTACTGTTGGAAAGAATGCAGAGTCAGAAATTTTAGAGGGTTTCCTGATGTTTATGGCTGAATTCCAATATTGCTGTGGCTTCTCTGTTGCTATAGTAGTTCTCTATGAGGGTATTTACTACCAGAACAGCAAATGCATTTAAGTCATTTAAGAAGATTTTTAAAGGGATTTTAACTGAAGTGGATGAGAAAAAAACAATATATCTAGCAATAAATTTAGTACAGAACTGGAGTGGGGATAAAAGTAAAACCAAAAATGTTGCTTTATACATTGAGATCAAATAGTTCTCTTTCTGTCAGGTGTGTCCTTGCTTTCCACCTTGTTGAGAAAATTCAAGACATGGTATGGCCACTGCCACATCTACCTTCCTACCAGCGTCTGTACCTACACACTCTGCCTTCCCTTCTGTTATCAAATGTATATATTATTCTAGATAAATTTTCCACTTAGATATTCTCTTATACTGAAGGATGTTGACCATGGATTTCTCTGTCTTGCTCAAGGATGTCACTCCATCAATTTTCCTCAATCTCTCCTATGTCAGTCTTTCCTTTTTCTTGGATTGTGTCCATCACCATTCAAACATGCCCATATTTATCATGTCTTGAAAACAATTGTCTTGTTCTCAAGTCTGTTGTAACTATACCCTCATTTCATTGTTCAACATTGTAGCAAAACCCTCAAAAGTAATCAGTACTGTCACCAATTCCTTTCTTACCAGACTCCCTTAAATTCACTGTAATAAAGATAATATTCTCACCACTTCACTGAATATAACATAACCAAACACCTCCCTGTTACTAAATCCAATAGTAATGCTCAGTCATAATCTTACTTAAATTTTTAGTAACACTCTTTTTCCTCAATAGTTCACACTCTCATGGTTTCCTATCACCAACTTTTTCTTCTTTTATATTACCCTTTACTGATCCCTTATCTTATTTCTAATGTTTAAACTTCAGAATGTCCCAGGACTCAGTCTGCAGTTACACATTCAGCCTTTTTCATTTCTCAGTCTGCAGTTACTTATTCAGCGCCACATCTTTAAATAATGACCATGTGCTGATGATTCCATGTCTTTTCATGGCTTGATAGCTCATTTCTTTTTAGTGCTGAATAATATCCCATTGTCTGGAAGTACTGTAGTTTATCCATTCATCTACGGAAGGACATCTTTTTGGCTTCCATATTTTGAAATCATGAATAAAACTGCTATGAACATCTGTGTGGAGGTTTTCATGGGGCTATAAATTTTCAAATTATTTCAGTAAATGCTAAGGAGTACAATTGCTGGATCTTATGTTAAGAGTCTGTTTCATTTTCTTAAAAAATGCTGAAGAGTCTTCCAAATGTCTGTACCATTTTGTATTCACACCAGCAATTAATGCTATTTTTGTTGCTCCACATTTTTGCTAGAATTTGGTGTTATGGATTTTGTTCTGGGTTTTGACTACTCTAATCGATATGTAGTGGTATCTTATTGTTGTTCTAATTTGCATTTCCCTGATGACAAAAGATATAAAGCATCTTTACATGTGCTTCTTTTCCATCTGTATATCTTCCTTGCTGAACTGTTGCTTAAGGTGTTTGGACCATGTTTCAATCCTGTTGACCATTTTCTTATGTTGAATTTTAAGAGTTCTTTTTATGTTTTGAATGAGTTCTTTATCGGATATGTCTTTTGCAATGCAACCATTTTCTCCCAGTCTGCAGGTTTTTTTTTTGTTTTCATTCCCTTGACAGTGTCTTTCACAGATCAATTTTTTTTAACTTTATTAAATTTCAGTTTATGAAATTTTTCTTTCATAGACTGTGCCTTTGGTGTTGTATCTAAAAAGTCATTGCCAAACCCGAGATCATTTAGATTTTCTCTTATGTTATTTTCTAGGAATGTTATAGTTTCACTAGCAGTATATCTATTTTGAGTTAACTTTTGTGTAAGATCTGTTTCTAGATTCATTTTTGTTGCAGGTGGATGTCCAGTTCTTCCAAGACCATTTGTTAAAAAGACTATTTTTGTTCCAGAGGCTCTGCTTCACTAGCTTTTGCTCCTTTGTCAAAGATCAGTTGTCTTATTTACATGGTCTGTTTCTGGGCTCTCTATTCTGTTCCATTGATCTATTTTTCTGTTCTTTCATTACTACACTGTTTCTATTATTGTAGCTTTATAGTAATCTCGAAGTTGGATAATGTCAGTCTTCCAACTGAGCTTTTTTATTCCCCAACATTATGTTGGATACTCTGGGCCTTTCCCTCTCTGTATAAAATTACAAATCGATTTGTTGAGGTCTACAAAATAACTTGCTGTGATTTTAATTGTATTGCATTGACTTCATAGAACAAATTAGGAAGAAATTACATCTTGACAATATTGAATTTTCTCATACGTGAATATGGAATATCTCTTCATTTATTTAGTAATTTCTTGATTTTTAAAATCAGAGTTTTGTAATTTTTCTCATATAGAGCTTGTATATATTTTGTTAGATTCATACATAAGTACAACAATTTTGGGGGTGCTAATATAAATGGTATTGTGTTTTTAGTTTCAAATTTTACTTGTTAATTGCCAATATATAGGAAAGCAATTTAATTTTGTATATTAACCTTGTATACTGCAACTGCTGTAATCATTTATTTCTTCCAAGAGGTTTTCTTGATGTTGCTGTTAATTCTTTTGGATTTTCTACATAGACAATTGTGTTAACTATGAATAAAGACATTTACATGTTTTTCTTCCCAGTCAGTATAACTTTTATTTCCTTTTCTTATTGTATTAGGTAGTAATATATTAGGTTCTTTCTGCTTTGAAGGGTTACTAATCATTAACTCAATTTATTTAATATACTTAGACTTATTCAGATTGTGTATTTCTTCATGCATATTTGTGGTAGAGTTTGTCTTTCAAGGAATTGGTATATTTTATCAAAGTTATCAAGTTTGTGGACATACAGTTAGCTATAATATTCCATCATTATCCTTTTAGTGACAACGAGACTTAAAGTGATATTTCTCTTTTATTTCTAATATTAGTAACTTATACCCACTCTCTTATTCTCAGTTAGCCTGGCTGGAAAGTTTTTGATTTTATTGATCTCTTCAAAGGATCAGATTTTGGTTTTCTTGATTTTGTGTTTTTAATTTCATTAATTTATGCTCTATATTTTTTTCTGCCTCTTACTTTAAATTAACTTTGATCTTCTCTTAGTTTCATAAGATAAATGCTTTTATTACGATTACATATCTTTGTTTTTTTCTAATATATGCATTCAATTCTACAAGTTTCTCTGTAAGAAATGCTATTGCTGCATTCCACAAATTTTGACAAGCTGTGTTTTCATTTTTATTTAGTTCAAAATATTTTCTTTTTAAAATTATTATTATACTTTTAAGTTCTGGGATACATGTGCAGAACATGCAGACTTGTTACACAGGTATTCATGTGCCATGGTGGTTTGCTGCACCCATCAGCCCATCGTCTAGGTTTTAAGCCTTGCATGCATAAATATTTGTCCTAATGTTATCCCTCCCCTTGCACCCCAACCCCTGACAGGCCCCAGTGTGTGATGTTCCCCTCCCTGTGTCCTTGTGTTTTATTGTTCAACTCCCACTTATGAGTGAGAACTTATAAGGGACATAAAGGACCTCTTCAAGGAGAACTAAAAACCACTGCTGAAGGAAATAAGAGAGAACACAAACAAATGGGAAAACATTCCATGCTCATGGATAGGAAGAACCTATGTCATGGGAATGGCCATACTGCCCAAAGTAATTTATAGATTCAATGCTATTCCCATCAAACTACCATTTATTTTCTTCACAGAACCAGAAAAACCTACTTTAAATTTCTTATGGAACCAAAAAAGATCCCACATAGTCAAGACAATCCTAAGCAAAAACAACAAAACTGGAGGCATCATGCTACCTGACTTCAAACTATACTATAAGGCTACAGTAACCAAAACAGTATGGTACTGGTATTAAAGCAGACATATAGACCAATGGTACAGAACAGAGGCCTCAGAAATAACACCACACATCTACAACCATCTAATTTTCGACAAACGTGACAGAAACCTGCAATGGGGAAAGGATTCCCTATCTAATAAATGGTGCTGGGAAAACTGGCTAGCCATATGCAGAAAACTGAAACTGGACCCCTTCCTTAGTTCAAAAAATTTTTAACTTTTCCTTGAGATTTCTCCCTTGAATCCTGTTTTATTTAAAAGTGTATTGTTTAATTTCTAATTATATAGGAGTTTTTCAGCTATTTTTCTGTTGTTGATTTCTAGTGTAATTTTATTGTGGTCTGAGTGTAGACATTGTATGGTTTCTATTCTTTAGGTTTGTTGCGGTTTATTTTGTAGCCCAGCATCAGGTCAGTTTTGATGAACGTTTCGTGTGAGCTTTAGAAGAATGTGGATTCTGCTGTTGTTGGATGAAGTTTATCTATAGATGTTAATTATATTAAGTTGATGGATCATGTTGTTGAGTTCAACTATGTCATTACTAATTTTCTGTCTGTTGAATCTGTGAATTTTTGTGGAGGAGTGTCCAAGTCTCCAACTATAATAATGAATTCATGGGTGGGTCTTTGAAGCTCCATTTATTTTCCTCACATATTTAAATGCTCTGTTGCTAGGTACCCATTAAGGATTTATATATTTTCTTTATCACTAATGTAATAGCCATTTTAATCCCTGATAACTTTACTTCCTCTGAAGTCTACTCAATTTGAAGTTAATAGAGCTGCTCCAACTTTCTTTTGATTACTGTTAGCATGGTATATCATTCTTCATCCATTTACTTTTAAACTATATGTGTCTTTACATTTAAAATATATTTCCTGTAGACACAAACTGTTGGATCTTGTCTTTCATTTACTATGAGAGTCTCTATCTTTTAATCACTGCATGTAGACCATTGATATAGTTGGAATAATATCTACCATATTTGTCACTTTTTGTCGATTTGTCCTTATTCTATGTTTTATTTTTGTATTTTTGTATTACACTCTTTGCTTGCCTTTTGTGGTTTCAACTGGACATTTATATAATTTAATTTTCTCTCCTCTATTAGTATATCAGTTATATTTCTTCCTTTCTTTTTTCTATTTTAGTGGTTGCCATGAGTTTGCAATACACCCTTACAATTAATCCAAGTCTACATTCTTTTAATACTACATTGTTTCACAAGTAATGCCAGTATGTTATAATAACAAAGTATCCTAATCCTTTTCTCTTGTATTTTGTATTATTGCTGTAATTTATTTCACTTGTACATAAGGGTACATAAGCACACATAACAAAACACATTGTTGCTATTATTTTGAGTAAACTGTTGTCTATTAGATAAATTAGGAATAAGAAGAAAAAGGTTTTTTTTTTTGCCTTTATGTGTTGCTTCTGCAATGCTCTTCCTTTTATTATGTAGATCTAAGTTTCTTACATATATTATTTTTGTTTTCCCTCAAGAGCATCTTTTAATATTTCTTGCAAGGCAAGCAACTGGCAACAAATTATTTCAAGTTTTGTTCATCTGAGAAAGTCTTTATTTCTCCTTCACTTCCAAAGGACACTTTTGCAGGGTACAGTATTTTGATTTATGTATTTTTTTTCTTTCTCAACACTTTAAATGTTTCAATCCACTCTCCTTTTGCTTTCATAGTTTTTGAAGAGAAGTCAGATTTAATTCTTGTTTTTGCTCTATAGGTAAAGTGTTTTTTCCTTTGGCTCTTATCAAGAATTTTTCTTCAGCTTTTATTTTCTGTAATTTAACTGTGATACTCCTAGGTATACTTTGTGTGTGTGTGTGTGTGTATTTATTCGCTTAGTGTTTTCTGAGCTTTCTAAATCTGTTTGTCATCTGACATTAATTTGGGAAAAATTCTTATTAATTACTGTTTCAAATATTTCTTCTGTTCCTTTTCATCTTTCTTCTACTAGTATTCTCATCATAGGCATGTTTCATTTCCGTTATGGTGTTTTTAATTACTAGCATTTCCTTTTGGTTCTTTATTAGGTTTTCTATCTTTCTGCTTGCTTTCTTGTCCATCTGTTCTTGCCTGCTGTCTGCTTTATTCATTAGAGCCCATAGCATATCAATTATAGTTGTTTTAAATTTCTGGTCTGATATTTCCCACATTTCTAACATACCTGAGTCTAGTTTGATGATTGCTCTGTCTCTTCAAATGGCGTTGGCAGTTGTTGCTGTTGTTGTTTTGCCTTTTTATATTCCTTCCTCTTCTTCTTTTTTTAATAGCTAGATATAATGTACTGGATGAAAATAACTGCAATAAATAGGACTAATTTGGTGGCAAAGTGTAGGGGGAGGGGAAGTGTTCTGTATTCCTATGATTAGGCCTCAGTCTTTTGTTCGTTTTTTTGAGACAGAGTCTCGCTCTGTCACCCAGGCTGGAGTGCAATTGCGAGATCTTGGCTCACTACAATCACCGCCTCCCAGGTTCAAACAATTCTTTTCCTTCAGCCTCCTGAGTAGCTGGGATTACAGGCACCTGCCACCATGCCCAGCTAATTATTTTATTTCTATTTCTATTTTTATTTTTATTTTTAGTAGAGACGGTGCTTCATCATGTTAGCCAGGCTGGTCTTGAACTCCTGACCTCAGGTGATCCATCTGCCTGGCCTCCCAAAGAGCTGGGATTACAGGTGTGAACCACCACGCCCAGCCAGGCCTGTCTTTTAATGAGCCTGTGCTTCTGGTCTCCTCAACCCGTAAGTGGGATAGACTATCTAGAGTGGGCTGGATTTAGGTAGTTTCCTTGTTATATGTGGAAGCCTAGAAGGGGCTGAAATTGGGTATATTCTTTCTTTCACATAGAAGGCTAGTTACTTGGAGTTGAATATTTTTCCTCCCAGGTTAGTTAGGTCCTGATGAAACCTCAGTAGGTTTGGGTTTTCCTACTCCAGCATGGGTTCCCACAGAGGTTTCTACTTCCATAACATGTTATTTTTTTTATTTTATTTTTTTATTATACTTTAAGTTCTAGGGTACATGTGCATAACGTGCAGGTTTGTTACATATGTATACTTGTGCCATGTTGGTGTGCTGCACCCATCAACTCGTCAGCACCCATCAATTCATCATTTATATCAGGTATAACTCCCCACATACATAACATGTTATTTTTTGCATTCACCTGTCCATCTCTTCAATTTTCGGGGCAGTGACTTGCCATGTGTCCTCACTTCTATTATAGATCTAAAGAGTTGTTGATTTTTCAGTTTGTTAAGCATTTTACTTGTTAGAAGGGAGTGGTGGCATCTAAACTCCTTGCATGTTGGACAAGAAACCAGAAGTCCACAAGTTAATTTTTTTTTTTCTTCAGAAGGAATCTCCTTGAATTTCTTTTAGGACTCCAAAGTGTATCACATAATTAAGATGGTCAAAAATGATTTTGATAAATCATTTATTTAATATACCTATCTCTGTTCAGGTACTTTTAATAACTAATTGTGATGTTTTCAAATGAGTGTTGTGGTTTGGTCTAAATTTTTGAGTAATACTTCCAGGAATAGATCGTAGCTCATCAACCTTCTAGTTGCAGGATCTTGGGCAAGTCTTTGACTCTTTCCACTTTCGGTGTACTCTTCTGTTAAATGAGGTATTGAGTAATAAACCATTTACATTCTTTATAATATTTATTCTTTCAAACAATACTATGGTTTGTATCTTATGCCTATTACACAAGATTAAGTTGTAAATGTTAGTATTATTGCTTCTGCCATTGTGCAAGGTTTATCTTCTCTTTCTCCCTGGCTTCCTATTATCTTAAGTTGTGTTTGGATAAAAGTACTTGGTAGATAGAATGGAGAGAATCTGGAAATGAGGGGACTACGGCCATGAAGGAGAGCAAGGACCCATGATGGTTTATCAGATTACAAAATGAAGAACACTATTCAGGGGTGTTAATGATTCCCCAATTGTTTAATGAGCACAGGTTTAGATATAGCAATAGTCAACTGGAGTTTACATAGCCAAAATTTGTTTCTAAGTTGACATGGATTACAGAGTTGTTTTTCTGTGACCCTTTCCCTATTTGATAAAATCCTGCAAACTTTTCTAACTTCCCTCAAGACAGAGTTGAGTTTTATAGATGTGTAAACTTGATTTTTAATACTGATTCCAAATCAGTATGACGAGCAGTACAAATTAGAGATGGCTATTTAGAAATGACCAGAAAACTTGTATTATTACTTGTATGATACTTTAGCACTTAGATAGTTATAACATTATTATTTTACTTGAGTCTTTCTAGAATGCCATACTATTCTTCAGATGCATTCATTTCCTGATGGTGAAGAAAATAAAAATGGTAGCTTTCTTTTCTCAAAACAGAAATTCACAGTTGCCTTATAGGAAAGGTAATTGACTATGACCACATTCACGATCATATTGAATTGCAGCATACATTTTATTTAAAAAATGAACTACTTAGAAACTATCTATATTAAATAGATCTCTTTCACATAAAATTTGAATGATTAGGACCCAACCAGGACCAACATCAAAGAATGTGATTAAATTTCAAACCCTGAAATATCCTTACTAATCGTAGTCTTAAAACTCTAATTCTTTCTTCATTTCCAAAGGCACAATATATATGTCTTAACAGTCTTACTCAAAACCTGAGGAACATGTATAATTTTATCATACACTTTGTCATGTATCCATTCCATTGTGTTGGAAACTGCTTCTGACACAAAAAATTTGTATATAAACAGAGAAGATTAGTGTGTGTATATATCTATATCTATATAGATATATAGGCATTCTCGATTGCTGGTACATATGTGCTGACTGCTAACCCAATCTTTGCAACAGAACACTTCTACCTTCATGATTTTATTGCCTGCTTCTGTATTGCCTGTCTTGTCATTTCTAAAAGATATAAAAATATTGACTATTGTTATTTAAGTCAACAAAGCACATTTATAGTTTCTTTATAATTAGAAATTTCTGTCCTTCTGTAAATGAGAGAGAGAGACTGAATATTCCTAACCTTTCAAAGTCAGATGTATTTATGTCATTTCCGAAGATAACTATTATTCCCCAAGCCTGTGATGTTTTCATTGAAAGAGATTACTTTCCCTTGCACAGCTGAGTCCAAATGCTTTTCATTTGGAAATGAATGGCCTGTTCATTTGAATGTTTTATTATGTCAGTGTCCTATAATTATGCTTTAATTAAATAATGGCACAAGGTATATACCAAGTGAAGATGTTAAGGAGACTCAATGTACAAATGAATTATAGGATGGTAGTATGTCAAATGGTATCTAGAGAAGAGAATGCATAAGGAAATATTTCAGAAAAGTAAAGTTTTCTTTTTTTTTCTTAATTCTGTTATTTTCTAAGATAAATGAATACAAGCTAAGATCTGGGAACACTAATTCAGTGCCTTTTAGTCCAAGGCTGCCAATTTTACCTGATAAACTTTTTTATAAAGTCAAAATGATACTGCTTGCAGGTTTTTCTTCTGTTGTTTTTCATGAGTATCTGGGCTGCTACTGCTCAAAATTTTTACTGTGTTTATGTGGTATGAGTCACTGAGGGTTCCCTTTCACTGCATATTCAACTTCTGTTTACTTCAGTCCTCCCTTGTTAGCTTTTCAATATTAATTAATTAATTAAAAATGAGAAAAGCTTGTATTATTGTGTCCAATGTACTTCCTTATTCTGTTTCGGCAACGTGAAAATTCTTTTAGGTAGTCAGGAAGGAAGAAAATAGCTATCTTTTCAAATACATCGAACACAATGCCTATGAAGTATTTTAGCTTTTATTAAAAGGAAAGAAACTGAAGAGTATGCTCCACATTTCCAGCAACACTAAAGGTGTTAGAAGAGTTTCTACTTTTTTCAGTCCCCGAGCTGGGATAATCGCTTCTGTCACCTCAGCCACGGCCCCAGGACGGGAATGGTTTTTCCATCAGTTGTGGGTCCAAGGACCTTGCTGCTTAGTCCCTTCACTGGATCCACTCTGGGTATCTGTGTGAACACCTTCAGAATCAAGAAATATCAGGATTTCCGAGACCGTAATATTTCTAAGACATAGTATATAGCTCTTTACTCTGTTGTACTTTTTGACACTTAAACATTTTTTGAGAATTTACCCCAGCCATCTAGTTATAGATTTTTCAGCCACATGTTTTCAGAAAAGTTGTTCTTCTGTTATAAAATTGTCAAAGCTGAAAGCTTTTCCCCTAGGCTTATCTCATTCAAACCTCATTGTTGGGAGGAAATGGAGCTCCACACTGAGCAGCCTAACATGCAAAATTTTGAATGTCAAGAAAACACACACTAGCATATGTTCTACAGGAGGAGTGGTGAAAACAAACTACAATTCATTGGTTACATCATAGGTGGCAGACCTCTGCTGTTTGTTTTGAGTATAGTATTCTTCCGTTCACAACATTTCTACAAGGTAGTTATTATTATTTCTATTTAGCAGTCTATAAAACTGAGGCTCACAGGGCTTAATTATTTGTCCAAGCTCACACAGTCAGTACCTTTCAAAAGCTGGCTCCTAATGTAAATTTTTTCGACTCTTCACAAAAACACATTGTCATTGTCTAAGGATCACTATTTGTATTATGAGATCTTCATTCTGACCCTGAAAATTTTACCTGAGTTATTCAATCTTTCTGATTCTCTGGTATTTTTTCTGTAAAAGGAAAATAATAGTCTCTATCCACCTCAGTGAACTTGAGTGAAGATGAAATACAATAACATACATAAACAGTTTTGTAAATTATAATTTGCTATAATGGCTAAAAAATCTCAATAGTATTAACTATGATATTTTGAATAACAATTACAATTATCTTTCAAAAGACTGGGGCAGTGAAAGTAAGGGAGGTCATAGATAAATCCAAATCTCATTCAGTGCAAATGTGGTCAAAATGGTACAAAAGCTGTTTAATGATATATTTGCTTAAAATTTTACCCTATATTTAGAAACACCTTTATAGAAAAAAGTTCTGCAGATATTATCAAGAAAAGAAAATTTCAAGGATAATATCAAGAAAATATTTTAAATTTCTATTTTTTTTTTTAAATTTCAAAATCCAACAGTTAAGGAGCACCACAAATAACACAAGTTTCTTGATAAACAATGAACAAAATTACTGTTATCTTGCTAAAGTAGACCATTTCCCCTCACATTTTGAATGAAACTTAGCTCCATCTATGTCTTTCTCTCATTCTTTTTTCCCCTGACTTCTCCACCCAAACCTCAAACATCTGTAAGAGATGCCGTTTAAAACCATAAGCTCTGAACCACTCCCACCCTTCATCCCACTCAAGTCTTTGAATGGCTATAGACAGAAGGACGTTAGCATTGTTCCTGAGGACTGCAAATCTGATTAAAACTATGTAGTATCAACTGTTATCCTCAGCAAACTAACACAAGAACAGAAAACCAAACACCAGATGCTGTCACTTACAGGTGAAAGATGAATAATAAGAACACGTAGACACATGGTGGGACAACACACACTGAGGCCTGTTGGGGAGGGTGGGGGTAGGAGGCAGGAGAGCAACAGGAAAAATAGCTGATGGATGCTCGGCTTAATACCTAGATGATTGGTTGGTCTGTGCAGCAAATCACTATGTCACACATTCACCTATGTAACAAATCTGAACATTCTGCTCATGTACCCCAGAACTTAAAAGCTGAAAGAGAAAAAACCCAGTATGTAATATTTAGAGTACCTGTCCTCTTTAACTTGTGAACATATTTGCAGTTGTTGAATGGGAGGCAACTTTGGGTTCAGAGACATGTTACAGAGTGAACTTTATTGGTTTTGTTGTACTCTACCTCATAACTCAATCACATATCATAGTTGAAGCTACAGTTTAAGCACCTTTTGTGTGTGTGTATGTGGCGGGGGGGGGGGATTTTTTTGCCTCCAGTTCTTTTTAAAAATTTTTTGAAAATTATTTTGAACAAGTTTTGTGGGTACATAATAGATGTATATATTTATGAGGTACATGACACAGGCATCCAACGTGAAATAAGCACACATCATGGATAATGGAGTATTTGTCTTCTCAAGCATTAATCCTTTGAGTTAACACAATTCAATTACATCCCTTAAGCTATCTTAAAATATACAATTACATTGTTATTGACTATAGTTACCTTATTATGCGATCAAATAGTAGGTCTCTTTTTTTTTCACTGTCTTTTTTTCTTTCTTCACACACACACTTTCTCAACAGAGAAATAGAGATTAGATAAATACAGATTTATGCACATAGATATACAGATATGATACACACATATACATATATATACACATTTCTCCCACCCCAACTCTAATAACAGTAAGTATGTTGCTTTACAATGATAACTTTTCTCTTTCTTGAGCCTAGTTTCAAAATAATTTTACTTCAGTCCCATAAGGCACAGGACAGTTAAACAGTGATAATGGGAGAAGTGGGTAAAAGAAGTATGAAGAACAGATACTCAGACTCAGAATTAGATAGAGGTGAAGCATTATGGAGCATTAGAGATAGAGGGATTATAAGTCAAAATCTGTGACATTCTCAGCCCCCATGCCTGACACATCACACCACACCTCTAAAAGATCAAAACATTGTAAACATGAACTAATACAACTATATTCTGACCTAGCTAGAAACTGAAACTCTACCCTTCAATAACTCACTGGGTTGCCTCTCTAGTGCCTTGATATTTCTGTTTTATAAGGCTTTGGTATCACATAGGTAACTGTAGTCTCCTATACACGGTATCTAAGGCAGATTTGTTGACACAGTCTACACATTTTATAAAGTTATGCATTCTTGGAAACAAAATTCTAGGCATCGACATGTTTGTAAAGTAAAAAAAAAACGTAAGAATTTCATTGAAACAGATTTGTGAGTCAAGAAGGAGTTGGTCACACAACCTCGTGAGACACATTTTAAAAGCCTATAGTAAAGAAAAAAGAGGTTCAGGCCGGGCATGGTGGCTCACATCTGTAATCCCAGCACTTTGGGAAGCCGAGGTGGGTGGATCACAAGGTCAGGAGTTCAAGACCAGCTTGGCCAACATGGTGAAACCCCATCTCTACTAAAAATACAAAACTTAGATGGGCATAGTGGAGGGTGCCTGGAATCCCAGCTACTCGGGAGGCTGAGGCAGAGAATTGCTTGAACCCGGGAGGCAGAGGTTGAAGTGAGCCGAGATGGCATCACTGCACTCCAGCCTGAGGGACAGAGTGAGACTCCATCTTAAAAAAAAAAAAAAAAAGTTCAAGAGATGTACAGGTTGCTTCAAGTGCTAGGTAGAAAGGTGGAATGGCTACATGTGTGTATTGCAGAAAAATATTATGTAAAGAAAAATATATCATAAAATCAATAACATGAATGTGATCTTAAGTCATTATGAATCACTACTCAGGGAAAGAAACTCATCTTCAAATATCCCAATCCAAAGTTATTTTTTTGTTTCTTTTTTTTTTTTTAACTATACCATAATGCATGTGTTTTGCAATGCAGAAACTGAAGTAAAATTAGTTTCACAGTTTAATTTCTCATTTTGCTATTTTAGCTTTTATGGAACTTGTGATGGTTAATAATGAGTGTCAATTTGATTGGATTGAAGGATGCAATATTGATCCTGGGTGTGTCTGTGAGGGTGTTGCCAAAAGCGTTTAACATTTGAGTCAGTGGGCTGGGAAAGGCAGATCCACCCTTCATCTTATGGGGCACCATCTAATAAGCTGCCAGCAAATGTAAAGCAGGCACAAAAACATGAAGAGGAGAGATGGGCCTAGCCTCCCAGTCTACAGACTGATATCCTTGATGAACACAGATGCTAAAATCCTTAACAAAATACTAGTTAACCTAATTCAACAATGTATCAAAAAAACAATCCACCATGATCAAGTGGGTTTCATAACAGGGATACAGGGATGGTTTAACATACTCAAGTCAATAAATGTGGTACACCACAAAAACAGAATTAAAAACAAAAATCACACGATCATCTCAATAGATGCTGAAAAAGCATTCGAAAAAATCCAGCATCCTTTATGATTAAAACTCTTAGCACAATCGGCATACAAGGCACATACCTCAATGAAATAAAAATCATCTATGACAAACCCACAGCCAACAGAATACTGAATGGGGAAATGTTGAAATAATTCCCTCCAGAACTAGAACAAGACAAGGATGCCCGCTCTCAGACTCCTCTTCAACATAGCACTGGAAGTCCTAGCCAGAGCAACCAGACAAGAGAAAGAAATAAAGGGCATCGAAATTGGTAAGGAGAAAGTCAAACTGTCATTGTTTGCTCACGATATGATCGGTTGCCTCAAAAATCCTAAAGCCTCTTCCAGAAAGCTCCTAGAATTGATCAAAGAATTCAGCAGTATTTCTGGATACAAGATTAATGTACATAAATCAGTAACTCTTCTATACATGAACAGTGACTGAGCAGAGTATAAAATCAAGAGCTCAACCCCTTTTACAATAGCTGCAAAACAAACAAACAAAAACTTAGGAATATACCTAACCAATGAGGCAAAAACCTCTACATGGAAAACTACAAAACACTGCTGATAAAAATCTAGATGACACAAACAAATGGAAACACAACCCATGCTCATAAATGGGTAGAATCAATATTGTGGAAATGACCATATTGCCAAAAGCAATCTGTACATTCAATGAAATCCCCATCAAAGTACCATCATCATTCTTCACAGAATTAGGAAAAACAATTCTAAAATTCATATAAAACCAAAAAAGAGCCCATATAGCCAAAGCAAGACTAAGCAAAAAGAACAAATCTGCAGGTATCAACACTACCTGATTTCAAACTATACTCTAAGGCCATAGTCACCAAAACAGCATGGTACTGGTATAAAAATAGGTACATAGACCAATGGAACAGAATGGAGAACCCAGAAATAAACCCAAATACTTACAGCCAACTGCTCTTCAACAAAGCAAACAAAAACAAAATGGGGAAAGGACACCCTTTTCAACAAATCATGCTGGGATAATTGGCTGTCCACATGTAGGAGAATGAAACTGGATCCTCATCTCTCACTTCATACAAAAATTAACTCAAGATTGATTAAGAACTTAAATCTAAGACCTGAAACTATAAAAATTTTAGAAGACAACATTGGAAAACCCTCTTGACATTGGCTTAGGCAAGGGTTTCATGACCAAGAACCAAAAAGCAAATGCAATAAAAGCAAAGATAAATAGCTGGGACTTAATTAAATTAAAGAGTAAACAGACAACCCACAGAGTGGGGAAAGTCTTTGCTGTCTATCATCCAACAAAGGACTAACATCCAGAATCTACAACAAATACAAATAAATAAGCAAGAAAAAAAACAAGCAATCCCATCAAAAAGTAGGCTAAGGACATGAATAGACAATTCTCAAAAGAAGATATACAAATCACCAACAGGAGTGTGAAAAAATGCTCAACATCACTAATGATTAGGGAAATGCAAATCAAAACCACAATGTGATACCACCTTATTCCTGCAAGAATGACCATGATCAAAAAATAAAAAAGCAGTAGATGTTGGCATGGATGTGGTGATCAGGTAATACTTCTACACTGCTGGTAGGAATGTAAACTAACACAACCACTATGGAAAACGGTGTGGAGATTCCTTAAAGAACTAAAAGTAGAACTACCATTTGATCCAGCAGTCCCACTATTGAGTATCTACCCAGAGGAAAAGAAGTCGTTATATGAAAAAGATACTTGCACACACATAATCATAGCAGCACAACTTGCAGTTGCAGAAATATGGAACCAGCCCAAATGCCCATCAATCAATGAGTGGATAAAGAAACTGTGAGAGAGAGAGAAAGATATATATATCTATATATACATATATATATGTATAGAGAGAGAGAGGGAGAGGGAGAGAGACATATATATCACAGTTTATACATATACACACACATATATATATATCACAGTTTATATATATATCTCATATATATTATATATATATATGTATATAAAAAACACTTGGGAGATAGTACAGAAATATGTCAGCTCCCTGTTCTCCAGGTGGTATAATTGCAAGAGTTACTTTTTTCACAAAATCTATACTAGTTTCTGTTGCTGCTTGAACTAAAAAGCACACTAAGTAGCTAAAAAAAAAAAAAAAGCACACACTGATTATCTTACAATTCTGGAATTCAGAAGTCCAAAACAGGTTTTACTGAACTCACTTATTTACGTGAAGTAAATACCTTAAAGTAAGCTTCATAGTTTTTAACTAGAAAATTTGAAGAAGCTATTTAGTCTTTCTTCATTTTATTTCCCAATCATTACAAAAATATTTACAATGCTTGCAACATAGGTTCTGACTCAGTTCGGAGTTTTCTAGTTGTAATATTTATTTCAGTACAAATAGCTAATGTTTTTGGGAAAAGTGTCAGAAACACCACAAGGGAAGAAAACCACACAAGGAAAGGAAGGCTGCTTGTAAGAACTGCAATATCGGCCTGGCGCAGTGGCTCACGCCTGTAATCCCAGCACTTTGGGAGGCCGAGGTGGGCAGATCACGAGGTCAGGAGATTGAGACTGTGCTGGCTAACACGGTGAAACCCCGTCTCTACTAAAAATACAAAAATTAGCAGGGCGTGTGGTGGTGCGCGCCTGTAATCCCAGCTACTCGGGAGGCTGAGGCAGGAGAATGGCGTAAACCCGGGAGGCGGAGCTTGCAGTGAGCCGAGATCGCGCCACTGCACTCCAGCCTGGGCGACAGAGTGAGACTCCATCTCAAAAAAAAAGAAACAAACAAAAAAAAACCCCTGCAATATCAAACCAGTGGTTTGATACCAGTACAGTGGGCTTAGTCCTGCAGGAAAATGTTTGTAAATATGATAATAATGATGATAGAGCCAGGCATAGTGGTGCATGCCTGTAGTCCCAACCACTTGGAAGGCAAGAGGATTGCCTGAGATCAGGGAATCGAGTCCACCCTGGGCAACTTAACTCTCCCACCCCACATGTTTTATATATATACGTGTGTGTGTGTACCTATGTATGTATACATACATGTATGTATTCATTAATATCTATATCCATACATACATATGTGTGTATATTTTGTGTGTGTGTGTGTGTGCTTATGATAGAAGCAGAGGTAGAAATGATGTGGACATGAGTCAAGGAATGTGGGCAGCCACTAGAAGCAAGAAAAAATAAGGAAATATTTCTCCTTCAAAGCAATCAGAACAGATGTAGCTCTACTAACACCTTGAACTGAGTTCAGTAAGACTTGCTTTGGACTTCTGAATTCCAGAACTGTAAGATAATCAGTAATCAGTGTGTGCTTTTGTTTTTCTTTTAGCTACTTAGTATGCTTTTTAGTTTGAGCAGCAACAGAAACTAGTATAGATTTTGTGAAAAAAGTAACCCTTGCAATTATACCACCTGGAGAACAGGGACCTGACATATTTCTATACTATCTCCCAAGTCTTTTCAGTTTTAGATCTACTCCTTTTAGCTTTCATTCCCTTAAAATAAGGAGAAATAACTGCCTTTCTTGGTTATAGAATAGAAGCTTCAGGCATAGATACGCAGAAACTGGCAACTGGCAGTTAACCAAGAAAAGCCTAAGGGATGAGTTAGGGCAGGCATTGACAATCTGATACAAGAATTAAATGAGATTATATAAATGAGTATCTTTTTCTGTGTCCCAAATAGCATGAGAAATGTTACCTTTCTTTTTTTTTTCTTTCCTATTCTGTCAGACCCATCTTTTTCCTTCAAATCTAGTTCAAATATCAACTGTTTTCTGAAATTTTCCTATCGATAGCAGGCCGAATTGACTTTGCTGAACTATGTGCATCCTTCATAGAAATATAACTATGTTTTCATAATTTATTTGCATGTTTGTCATTGCCACTAAATTATAAGTTTTTGAGAACAAAGACCATGTTTAATTGTTTTATTAATTTGAAACTCCCATGTATTGTAATAGTTAGGATCACAAGTAACGTTCGTTGAATGAAAGAACTTTTATGTTCAAAACTTGGTTCTCATCTCAGATGGAGATTGCATTTCATAGTTATTTCACACCTGCAGAATTATGTAGGCCTTTATATCATCTTTCTGAGGATTCTAGATAATTGTTTTATTTCATGTCAGCAACTTCACTAAGAAACATCCCCCAAGATGGAGGTGACTTTAGTGGTCCAACATCGTTTCCAAACCTGTTCCCATTAGTCTCACTATACTTCCTGCCACTGCATGATTACACTGGGTAATAGCAACCAAAATAATCAAATTAGTGTTTGAAAGCATTTTTTTTTAAATTCTGAACATCTGTAAAAATTGAGGCTCTCCATGGAGCTATATTTATTTATGAGAGAAAATACTGAGCTGCTACCACCAATCAGGCTAGCAAAATGCAAGAAAGTATATATTTTATTCTTCTTTGTTTCCACAACATTTATAACTTCCACAAAGCAGAGAACAGCTGTTACACTGGCAATGTGCAGTATATTTTGGGCAAGTAGGGCAGCAGGGTGACTAATGTGCACTGTAATGGCATTATAAGTGACTCACTGGAGTGCAATTATCAGTATAGTTGCCACATGCTTGGTTTATGATTAGGTTAATCGGTTCCTTAGCTGATTTCACTCTGTGTCTTCCTCTGGTAAATTTAAACACTTTATTCTTTTGCCTGGGAAACCTAGTCATAGACTTTATTTGTGCTTTTCCCCTGGTTAAATTTCATGTCACTTTCTCTGTAAGTTGCTATTTTCTTTGGGTCATATTTAACCCCACAGACGAGTTTGCAAACTAAACCACTGTGCAAAATTTAAACAATGCAGAATTCTCAAGGCATCACGCATCTTAGCAACCAGGAGTCTCCCAAGGGAGCATGCTATTTTTCTTTATTGCCTTTCTTACTCTTTTTATTTATTGTCATTGAGACACACTGGAAGGAGATGGTGTTAATTCTTCACATTAGAATGGGCATCACAAAGACAATGTATGGTGCCCCTCAAATTGCAAATGGCCAGAAGAGAATAGATTTGGGATCACCCCATGAGTTATGGCCTAATATGTAAAGGCAATAAAGACAGTGCTTTCAAGTTTTATTTCTTTAATCTTCTTATTTCTATTTAGAAGTAAACTCTAATTTTCTTCTTCTTTCAGCACAGGTCTGATTACTTCACTCCCTTACTCAAAAATCTCTGATACATTTATATTTTACGAGAGTCAATCTTAGTTTTACTATGATGGTAATCATGGCAGACAGACACTAGGGTGTCCCTTACTTTATCTCTACCAATTGGTGCTCATGCATGTATTCTTCCCTTCTCTTAAATGTGAGCAGCATCTGTAACTTGCTCCCAAACAATGGTAGATGTCAAAGATCATGACCAGTTTTTTTCATGATTATGTAATGTTTTGCTAGTATAATTACTCTAGAGATTCTTTCTGGTGTCCAATGAAGTAAATGGTCATAGCAGGAACACTCATATGGCAAGGACTTGTGTTGGGTCTCTAGAAGTTGAGGGCGGGCACTAGGAGCTCAGGGTGGCTTCTAGCCAATAGTCAGCAAAAGCAACTGATGTTCAGTTTTAAGAGCTGTAAGAAACTGAATAGTACCAACAACTATGTGAGCAGGACACTGAGTTCTTCCCCAATTGAGCCTCCAGATAAGAATGCAACTGACTGAAACCTTGATCACGGCTGTTGAGACCCTAGACAGATAAGTCAGTCAAGCTGTGCCCAGGCTCCTGACCCACAGAAATTGTGAGACAATAAATGTCTTAAGCACTAAATTTGTGATAATTTATTACACAGCCATAGAGATTGAATACAGCAATCAATGGCTTCTATAATTTAGTAAACATTTTTAGCTTCTTTCTACATTGACCTGTATATTGTAAATTCCTGTGACACAGACTATTCTCTAAATAGTCAATACTTCTTATCTTCAAAATGTGGATATTAAGTAACTCACTGGTGTACAATTATCTTCACTGTAATGGAAGATAATGAAATGTTAACAAAGTTTTTGTGATTATTCAGTATGATAATTTTTGGAACATTCTAGGCATTCAGTAAATACTAATTTCCCTTCCTTCTCACTTTTTTCCTTTTACAAATAGTATTTTTTATCCTTAGTCTATATGCCTTTGATCATGCTGGCCCTTCTTTCCAGAATGTCCTTCACTCTCATGTCCATGAATACCCTCTCTAATTGAAAGTCCAGATCAGAGTTAACTTCTCTGCAAAATACTTATCTACATGAATCTTAATCTCACTGTATTTTTTTATTTACTACTTAATAAAAATATAATAAAGTCTGTAATTAAGCTATAAACATGCATAATTATGCTTCTAAAGGAGAGAGAATATGTTTATGAAAACAGCTGAATGTCTATCAAAATTATATTTACACTCTAAGTGTTTATGGAATATGATCTTTCTGTTCTCCTCTGTCATCTAACCTCATCAATGCAGTTAAAACATTGGGAAGAGGTCTTGGAGATGTGTGAAACTTCTGTCACTTGACACTTCTGTTCCCTCCAAATGCTCAGTCTCCATGTGCAGCTCCTGCTTTTTCTTTTCTTTATAACTCTCTTGGGGTTTTTGTGTTTTTTGTTGTTGTTACTACATCATAGCAATGCAGTATGGATGGATGAAGAAGGCTGTTTATTAATTGATTTTTTAAAAAGAAACATGAGGACATAAACAATACCAGGCAGGATTGTTGACTGGTAAGGGAAAGAGCGAAGAATATTTTTGTTTTCATCCAATCGTAATATTCTTACTATAGAAACTCACAAAGCCTATGATAGCTCTTCTCATGACTATACCTTACCTACATTGCTTTATTTCATGTGATTTGTATGAGATTTTCATCTATAAAATGGGCAAAGTCAAGCTTGTTTAGTTTATTCCTTCTGGAGGAAAAATAAGACAAAAATATCATTCATGGAATCAAAACGTCTCATTTAATAAAAGTAGAAATACCAGTTTCTTGACCCTTATCAAGCCTTTTTGTTGTACCCTGTGACTATTGCCTTTAGAACTTAATAAAGCTTTGACATTTAAAATGATCATATTAAATATTTTCCTCTTTATCCCTCAAATGTACCCAGCTATTCGTTTTTCATGAGATTCCCGTAATGTAGCTAGTAAAGTAGTAGTTACATTAAGAGACATTAGCTTTGGAGAGAAAAAAAATAATTTTATTTAAACTAATTAACTTTTAAAGTGTCATTTTATTTGTTTAGGTAATTTTCCTTGTGGTACAATCTGTTGCATATTGGCTAAGTGCACTTTATTTCATACATTTTGCACATATGTATGTACTAAATTGAGTGGCTGTCTCAGTGACAGGTGTGAAGATGTTTCACTGTCTGTTCAGTTGTTCCCTGGGGATTTTCATAATATTACCACAATTCTGTAGCCTGTAATCTTGTTATTTATCTCCTCTTCTTTTTGTAAATATATAAATAACTCAATCACAATATTTTTAATAAACGTTATCCTGACTTTTGACTGCTGCAGCTATGACTTGTCTAGCTACATTTATATCTTAGAATATGAACACACTTGAAATATTAAATAAAAATTTAAAAAATAAGGTTCAGTCTTGTTCAAAGGAATGTAAGATGTAGTCTGGTAAAATGTCTAATACTATTCTATTCTTGAATTTATGAGTTGAAACCAACCAATAAGAAAAACTTACAATTTCCCTTATCTATTTCAGCTCATTCAGGGGGAGGCATGCTTTTATTCTGAGTTAATTTAGAGAACATTTGGCACATTTATTTACAATTAAATACAATTAGAGGTATTATCTTCTGTATAAAAAGCACATGTAATATACTACTCTGTATGTTATTTAACAACAGATTTCAACCAACAGAAAATTTCTTCTGAGGAATGAAATGTTAACAATGGTGTCCTTCTGAGTTTTAAATAAGGTAGCTTGTATTTCTCAGAAGGATCTGCCTTTCTCCCATACACTGTCCTGTATCTGCCATCATTAACTACAATGCCATATCCATAACACCAAAAGTTTTGTATACATCATCCCACTCAATAAATAAAAAAAACAAGTTTCACTATCAGAAAAACATTCATTGAGCTACTCTGTTATAAAGTCTAAGAATAAGAGAGAAGTCCACAATCTATAAGGCCACATTAAGATAGTTATTTTAGATAATGGAAAGGTGGAAATACTTGCCTGCCTTGTGACTTCTGATCTTTTTCAGACTGTCTTCAAATATTTGAACTACTGAAATAAGGAAAATATTTACTTTGTGTGTCCCAAAAGAAGAAAAGTAGGGTAAATGGAGAAAGGGAGACAAATTTTAATATATTAGCAAATTTCCTATAGGGTGGCTATTGTCAATAAGCATGGACAAGCAGAGTTTAGGAGAAATGTCATAGAGGAGACTCAAGTACCAGTTGAAATGCTGTACCAGGTAACCTTTAAAGCTCCTTTAGAGCTTAAGATCCTCTCATTAAAATTATTGAAGAATCAAGCCTTCAGTTTTCAATGACTAATCTGGTTACTGAATGGTTCCAGAATAGCCTTACTGCCTTTATTAGTCATGTACATTGTAATTTTAGATTTTTCACTGACAATATTATTTTACATCATTAACGAATACTATGGTAGATTACAATGTCTATAACAAGAATCAGGGATCCCCAACATAATGAGAGAGTACTATGCCTCATGATCCAACACTTATTAGATATGTTCTTAA
This sequence comes from Colobus angolensis palliatus, assembly GCF_000951035.1. Classification (NCBI taxonomy): domain Eukaryota; kingdom Metazoa; phylum Chordata; class Mammalia; order Primates; family Cercopithecidae; genus Colobus; species Colobus angolensis. Next base: position 3,306,488 of record NW_012123820.1, read on the forward strand.
ATAAAAGCGAGTCACTATCATTGTCCTAAAGAAATAAGCATATAACCCACATGAAGGATGTATGATTTTTAATTTTAGCCTAAAGAATTGCTTCTTTCCTCTAATTAATATGTCTTTTTCTGACTCTAAGCTTTGTTTTTGCCATATGCCTTCTAAACAGGTAAAACATATGATTTAAATGACTTTTACATTATGTTTAATCTACCTATATCTTGTAAATAGAGAAGAATTTTTAATTACGGATATATCAGTCAAGGTTCTCCAGAGAAACAAATATATAGGATATAAATGTCTATATATAGATATATTTATTTAAGGAATTGACTCATGTGATTATAGAGGCTGGTGAACCTAAAATCTGCAGGGTGATCTGGCACTTCCTGACACAAGGAATAGCTGATGTGTTTCAAATCCGAAGGCCATCTGCTGGAGAATTTTTCTTGCTAGAAGGAGATCAGTTTTCTGTTGCATTCAGACTTTCAACAAATTGGATTAAATTATACTTGTCTGCATTATGGAGAGCAATCTTTCTTACTCAAATTCCATGATTCAAATGTTCATCTCATCCAAAAAACAACCTTACAGAAAAATCTGAACCATGGCTCAGGAAAATTGACACACAAAATTATGTGAAAAATGTATCCATTGAGGTCTCCCACTGTGTTTCTTTGTCCTGGAAAAATGATCCCTCAGAGTTTCTTTCCTCTCCTTTCCTTGGACTAAATTACTTACAAGATTAGCATAATATAAACTATAATTCTGGGTTTTGTTTCATAAAAGTTTCCACTGACTTGTCACTGTTTTCTTACCATAACTTTGCACGTTGTAATTGTTGGATAAAAAGTTGTATACATCTATCAGAAACCAACTTAAAAAAAGAAACCAGGTGATTTTTTAATCTTATTTAGGTTGTTGCATTTTTTAGACCCACGCTATTCAAAGTGTCATCTGCGGATCAGTAAGTTTGGGTAGTGCTGGTTTAGACCTCTCATGCTGCCACTTACAGTAAAGATTTTAAACCTTATATCATTTTGTCACCTAATTATTTCTATATTTTATTTTGGTTGCATGAAATTTCTGAAATCGCATTTCATACATAAATATTTACAATTAGTAATTTTTCTTTTCTTTTTTGAAAAACTTATGCATAATAGGCATACCTAGTTTCAAAGTATATGTAATAAATTAATACATTCATGTAATTTGTAAAGATCAAATGAGTGTACTTGGGTATCCATCACCTTAAATATCTGTGTTTTCTTAATGCTAGAAATATTCAAATTATTTCCTTCTAGCTAGTTTGAAATGTAAACTACGGATTAGAGTTTACAGTAATCCTATACTACTACTGATCTAACACTAGGTGTGTCTCCATGTTGTGTTTAGTTTGTTCTTGATCTTCTAGTCCTTTGAGGTATATCATTAGGTTGTGTATTTGAAGTCTCTACTTTTTTGATGCAGGTGTTTATTGCCATAAACTTCCCTCTTAGTACTGCTTTTGCTGTACCCTACAGATTTTGGTATGCGTTATTTCCATTTTTATTTGTTTTAAGAAATGTTTTAACTGTCTTAATTTTTTTTCATTCCTCATTGTTTGTTCAGGAGATGCTGTTTAATTTCCATGTGTTCATGAAGTCTGAGGTTCTTCCTGTTATTCATTTCCAGTGTTATTCAATTGTAGTCAAAAAATTACTTGATATGATTTCTACTTTTAAAAATGTATTCAGACTTGTTTTATGGCCTAAGATATGATCTACTTTGTAGCATGTTCCATGTACTGATGAAAAGAGGGTATATTCTGCAGCAGTTGAGTGAAATGGTCTGTAAATGTCAGTTAAGCGTATTAGGTTTAGCACATAGTTGAACTTTAATTTTTCTTTGTTAATTTTCTGTCTAGGTGATCTGTTCATTATTAAGAGTGGGGAGTTAAAGTACTCTACTATTATTGTATTGCACTCTGGCACTTTCTTTTGCTCTATTAATGTTTGCTTTATATACTTGAGAGCTCCTGTGTTGGATTCATAGATATTTATAATTGACCTGTTTATCATTATAAAGTGACCTTCTTGGTCTCTTTTTATGGTCTTTGATTTGTAGTCTTTTTTGTCTAAAATAAGTATAGCTACTTCTGTTCGTTTTGGGTTTCTAGTTGCATATAATACCTTTTCTCATCCCTTCACTATCAATCTACTTGTGCTTTTATAACTGAAGTTGAGTATTCTTTAGGCAGTAAGTAGTTGGGTTTTGTTTCTTTATTTATTCAGCCATTCTGTGCCTTTTCATCGGAGAATGGAGTCCATTTACATTTAGTGTTATTATTGATAAGTAATGACTTACTACTGTCATTTGTTGTTTGTTTTCTTGTGGTTTTATAACTCCTTTCTTTCTTTTTGTCTTATGGTAAAGTAATTTTCTCTGTTAGTATCTTTTATTTTTCTTTGGTCATTGCTTTTTGTTTTTAGTGAATCTGTTACAGGTTTTTGCATGGTGGCTACCATAAGGCTTAAAAAAAAAAAAAAAAAAAAAAAAAAACCTAAAGATACAACACATTATTTTAAAGAAGTGGCAACTTGCCTTGGATCACAAAGAATATAAAAAACAAAACTAAGGGAAAATAAATAATTTACATTATAATTTTATTCCCCCACATTTTGACTTTTAATTTTCTCAATTCATACAAAATAATTTACACTATAATTTTATTCCCCCACATTTTGACTTTTAATTTTCTCAATTCATACATTTTTATATCACCCATCTCTTCAAAGGTTGCTGTAGCTATTATTACTTTTGATAGGTTTGTCTTTTGAGCTTCATACTAGAGATACAAGTGTTACTAGTGGATTGCACATGACAATTACAGTATTAGAGTATTCTTGATTTGTCTATGTACTTAATTTACCAGTAGTTTTTACACCTTCAATGTTTTGTGCGTTTTCTTCACATTGTTGTTTCTTTTCACCAGATTGAAGAACTCCCTTTAACATTTCATCAGTGGATCTAGTGGTGGCTAATTCTCTAAGCTTTTGTTTGCCTGGAAAAGACTATCTTTCCTTCATATTTCAAGGATAACTTTGCTAGATACAGCATTCTTGGGTGGTGGTTTTTTTTGTTTGTTTGTTTGTCTTTCAGTACTTTGAAAATTTTGTGCCACTCCCTCCTGGCCTGTGTGGTTTCCACTGAGAAGTCTGTTGCCAGAATTGGAGCTTCTTTATATGTTATTTACTTCTCTTCTCTTATTGCTTTTAAGGTCCTCTTTGAGAGTTTGATTACTGTATGCATTGTGGTAGTCTTCTTTAGGTCAAATCTGTTTGGAATTCTCTGGTCTTCTTGTTCCTGGATATTATCTCTTTCTCAAGTTTTGGAAAGTTTTTTGTTATTGTTTCTTTGAATGATATTTCTACCTCTTGGTCTTGCTCAACTCCCTCTTGATCGCCAATAATTCTTAGAACTGTTCTTTTTAGATAACTTTCTAAATCTTGTCAGTAACCTTTGCTCCTTTTTAGTCTTTTATTTTTTTCTCCTTTGACTATGTATTTTAAAATAGTCTGTTGCTGAGCTCACTGATGTTTTTTCTTTGCTTGATCTACTATGCTATGAGAGCTTCTAAGGAATTTTTGAAATCAGCAAATGTATTTCTCAGTTATAATATGTCTGTTTAATTTTTAGAATTATTTTAATCTCTTTGTTAAATTTATATGATGAATTTCTGAATTGCTTTCCTGTGTTACCTTGAAGATCACTGAGTTTTCTTCACACTGCAGTACTGTATTTTTGATCAGAGAACTCACAAATCACTGTCATGTTTTTTTGCTTTGTTCATTTAGAGAGATCATGGTTCTTGGCTTGCTGTCATTTCTTGTTGATGTATTTCTATGTCTTTGCTTGAAGAACTAGTTATTTACTCCACTCTTCTCTGTCTGGCTTGTTTTGTTTTTTTAATGGGTGTATTTTCTTAGAGTTTCTTTACTGTTAGGTGGTGGTCTCCTTTCTAGCTCTAGTGTCTCAAGCCCAGGTTCACCATGGCTGTAGTAAATAATCAGAGCACTGTCCTTCCCAAATGGAGAAGGTGCCAAAAAAAAACTCAACAGTATGAAAAGGCTGGTTTGGGGTTCTTTTCCATGGACCTGTGGAATGAACCTCCTATATCATGGTGTGGCTGAACAGTCTCTTTTGACTGAGTTACAAAGCAGAGTTTTCAGGGCTGGAAAGGTAGTCTTGCCTCCTCCTTTTTCTCTGCTTGTTCTTAGGGGTATTTCTTTCCATTAGCACTTATAATACTTTCTGTGAGTTGAGGCAAGGACAGGTCTTCTGCAAGGAGACATGGGATGGTGGGGAAGCTGGCTGTCTCACTTTTTTTAGTGTACAACCCATGAGTTGGTAGAAAACTTTCTGTGCATTTAGTGTCAGGCAGAATGGGAGGAGGGAAATAGTAGATGTGAAAATCAATTTCTCTTACTATCTGCTAAGAGTTTTTTCACTTCTTGATGGTCTCAGAAACGTCTCATTTTCATATTTGAATTCTGAAATATTGACGGTAATAATCTTGGTGCTGTTTATTTGGCTTTGGTTTTCTATGGTAGGGAATGAAGTCAGTATGCTTCTATGCTGTCATTTTGGAACATTGGCGGGTCATATTAGAATATCAGCAGTTAATTGAACTGATTTAGAAGGTTGTAGGATAATAAGAATATATATACTTTAAAATTGAATCATTAAATATATTTTATAATTATTCCAGTTGCTTAGATAGTAAATGATCACTTTGGAAGATGTTAGTGAGCACTTTCCTTAGTAATGTGTCTTTATTACTTTGCAGAAAATAATTTTCCAATGCATATTTTAGTATTATAAAATATTCAATAATCTTATTTTTTAAATCTTAACTACCTTAGTATTTATCTTTGGGAGATGTTATTGAAAAGTTAAAAGTTGGACACAATATATAAAATAAAATTAATTCAAATGGTTTCTTTCTTGTCCTCTTCCAAATATTCATGCCAATACATTCTTTTGGGTAGCAAATAAATTTGTCAGTTCTAGACTCCTTTTTATTACAAACATCTTTGAAGTTTTTGTTAATTAATGATTGGCCTTAAATATTTATCAGAACTACTATAAAAGTTACCGTATCATTTTAACAGCCAAGGTTCTTGCACAAATATTGATTAAGTCACATTTTTGTGTGCAACTTTTACAGTAATCAGCACTCCTTCTTCAAAACTTCTTTTTCTAGTCATTGCTTTTGTGACAAAAACTTTAACAAATTTTGGTAACTTATTTATTTTATGACAATTTATATTTTAGACCTGTATGTGTGAAGTGCCTTGCATAGTAGTGAATCTTCCTTGCATTCCCTTGCATGAACATAAAGAAAGTAAAAATGCATGCAACATTAGAACTAAAATATCTACATCATTCATTTTCAATCTTGGTTGCATTTTAGAGTCATCTTGGGAGCTTTAAAAAATATAGATGCTGAGGTCCTAACTAGAGGTTCACATTTAGTTGGTGGGATAAATTCTAGGTGTCAGTATTTTTAAACACTTCCCTAGATAATTCTTTCAACTTGGATTGTGAATGACAATGTACACTCATATCAACTGTAAAAATTTCTTAGGTTCTCAACTTTCAAATTAAATCAACAATTAGATACACATTCTAAAATTATTCATTATGAACATTATTTCAGACATTTTTACATATTTTATTTTATTAACTGTATCATTAATATATTTCCTTCAATACTTAATAAGCTCTTTAATATACACTGAGAAAAATAAGCTGAGAGTTTTATTTCTGTACTCATTGTATTTGAATTAAAATTTCCTTGTAGATTGTGCATGATTTGGTCGGTTTGACACATTTTCAAAGCGAGAAACACATTAGATTGTTTGAAAATTTAAATGCCCATGAAATTGAATCCAGATACAAATAAACATCATTATACTATATTGACATGGCATAACTCAGTAAAAATTCTGGGCAAGTGGTTTTCATTTTTATACAGTGCTTTCAGTGTAGTAAGCAACAGTGAATAAGTTGGTTCGTAATACTACAGTATCAAATGACTTTTTTGTAACTTGATTAGTCTTACCCTATTCAATGTCATGTTTTCCTTTTATATTGGCTAATGTTTAGCTGGCAATCCCATTCTAATTTGTAGGCAGTTTTATATCTTGTTAACACATAAAAATTCATTTATAAAGAAAGAAAAGTTTTGAAAGTTTACCATGAATCCACAAATTGTATAATAACATTCTCCTAAATATAAGTCAGGCAGGGAGCATCATGAACTTCCAGTAAGTGCTGTAGCTCATATTTATATTACCATATTATCATGATTTATATTACATTACTATGCAACTTTTAATTTTGCTTATTTTGAGTTTACAATATACAGTCTATCTTGTTTTCCAATTATTTGATATAAATTTCAGCCACTCAAGGACACTAAAAAATCATATTTTGTCTCATTCATAAATATTCAAATTACAAATTTTGCTTTAGAAAGCAAAGAAGTAGGAAGAAAAAAGCTCCAAGAAAATGTGTGATCTTCTTATTTCAACAGTTTTTATTTCAGTGTTTTTACTTCAATAGTTTTTGGGGTACAAGTAATCTTTGGTTAAATGAGTAAGTTCCTTAGTAGTGATTGGGGTTTTGTTGCACCCATCACCTGAGCAGTGTACACTGTATGCAGTGTGTAGTCTTTTATCCCTCACCCACTTCCCAAACTTCTCCCCGTCCTCGTGTCTCCAAAGTTTATTAAATCATTCTCATACCTTTGCATCCTCATAGCTTAGCTCCCGCTTCTAAGTGAGAACCTATGATATTTGATTTTCCATTCCTGATTTACTTCACTTAGAATAATGGCCTTCAGCTCCATCCAAGTTGCTGGAAAAGACATTATTTCATTTCTTTTTATGGCTGAGTAGTATTCTATGGTATATATATAACCACTTTTTTTTTTTTTTTGGTGAGGAAAGCAGTGTTTATTGAGTGACCATGACATGCCAGGAACTGTATGATTGCAGTCTTATTTTATCATTTCATAAGTTCTAAGAATTTTTACTCTTGTATCCTTTCCATTTAAAATATTTTTTGAAATGAGATTCCAATAGAGAATAATATTCAAGCTGACATACCTATTAAGAGTTTAGTTCACAGTAGGGAGTTTGAAAAGGACAAATATTTATAAAAAAGAATATAGGAATTACTTACAACCCCATTCAAAACAACCACAACAATTATTTAATGTAACTTCTCACAGCAATTTTTTTTCCTATGTTAAACTCCTTTGGATTTAAGGTTGCTTTGTGGTCTCTCATAGAGTTTAGGGTCCAGAATGAGTCCCTTGCTCTGAGATCTGAAGACCCCCAGGAACTAACACCACTGCCTCCAGCTTTTTGTTTTGAAGTTCAGAGGTACATGTACAGGATGTTTGTTTTGTTTTTTGTTTGTTTGTTTTGCCTCTAGTTGTTTTATTTGTGATGTTACGTTGTTAAGTTGAAATCTTTCTAGCTTTCTGATATGGGCATTTAGTGCTATAAATTTTCCTCTTAACATGCTTTAGCTGCATCCCAGAGATGCTGGTACATTGTTACTTTTGTTCTCATTAGTTTCAATAGTGCAGGATATTACATAGGTAAATGTGTGCCATGGTGGTTTGCTGCACAGATCAACTCATCACCTAGGTATTAAGCCCAGCATCCATTAGTATTCTTCCTGATGCTCTCCCTCTTCCTTGACTCCCAGGCTCCAACAGAACCTCAATGTATGTTTTTCCCCACTATGAGTCCATGTGTTCTCATCTTTCAGCTCTCTCTTGTAAATGAGAACATATGTATTTGGTTTTTCTATTCCTGCATTAGTTTGTTGAGGATAATGTCCTTTAGCTCCTTCTGTGTCCCTGCAAAGGACATGATCTCATTCCTTTTTATGACTGCATAGTGTATATGTACCATATTTTATTTATCCAGTCTTTGGTTGATGGCCATTTAGGTTGATTCCATGTCATTGCTATTGTGAATAGTGCTGCAATGAACATACGTGTGCATGTGTCTTTATCATAGAATGATTTACATTCCTTTGGGTAGATACCCAGCAATTGGATTGCTGGGTCAAATGGTATTTCTGTCTTTAGGTATTTGAGGAATCTCCACACTGTCTTCCACAATAAACTAGTTTACACTCCCAGTATAAAAGCTTTCCTTTATCTCCATAACCTTGTCAATATTTGTTGTTTCTGACTTTTTAATAATCGTCATTCTGACTGGTGTGAGATAGTATTTCAATGTGGGTTTGGTTTGCATTTCTTTAATGACCAGTGATGCTGAACTTTTATTCATATATTTGATTGGCTGTAAGTATGTCTTTTAAAAAGTGTCTGTTCATGTCCTTTACCCACTTTCTAATGGGGTTGTTTGTTTTCTTGTACATTTGTTTAAGCTCCTTGTAGATGCTGAATATTAGACCTTTGTCAGGTGGATAGATTACAGAATTTTCTCCCATTCTGTAGGTTGTCTGTTCACTCTGATGATAGTTTCTTTTGCTGTGCAGAAATGTTTTAGTTTAATTAGATTCCATTTGTCAATTTTTGCTTTAGCTGCAATTGCTTTTGGCATTTTTGTCATGGAATCTTTGCCCATGCCTATTTCCTGAATGATATTGCCTAGATTTTCTTCTAGAGTTTTTAGGATTTGGGGTTTTATGTTTAAGAATTTAATCCATCTTGAGTTTCTTTTTTTATATGGTGGTAAGGAAAGGGTCTAGTTTCAATTTTGTGCATATAGCTGACTGGTTTTCCCTGCACCTTTTATTAAACAGAGAACTGTTTCTCTGTTGCTTGTTTCGGTGAGGTTTGTCAAAGATCAAATGATTGTAGGTATGTGAACTTATTTGTGGGTTCTGTATTCTGTTCCATTGGTCTATATGTCTGTTCTTGTACCAGTATCATGCTGTTTTGGTTACTGTAGCATTGTAGTATAGTTTGAGGTCTGGTAGAGTGATGCCCCAGCTTTGTTCTTTCTACCTAGAATTGTCTTGGCTATTGAGGCTCTTTTTTGGTTTCATATGAATTTTAAAATGATTTTTTTTCTAATTCTGTGAAGAATATCAATGATAGTTTAATGAGACTAGCCTTGAATCTATAAATTTCTTTGGGCACCATGGCCATTTTCACAATATTTATTCTTCCTATCCTTGAGCATGGAGTGTTTTTCCATTTGTTTGTGTCACCTCTGATTTATTTGAGCAGTGGTTTGTAGTTCTCCTTGAAGAAGTCCTTAATTTTCCTTGTTAGCTGTATTCCTAAGTATTTTATTATTTTCGTGCCAATTGTGAATGGGTTTTTATTTGTGATTTAGCTCTCAGCTAGCCTGCTGTTCATGTATAGGAATGCTAGCGATTTTTGCACACTCATTTTGTATCGTGAGATTTTGTGTGAGTTGCTTATCAGCTTAAGAAGCTTTTGGGCTGAGATTGTGGGGTTCTCCAATATAGGATTGTGTCATCTACAAACAAAGATAGTTTGACTTCCTCTCTCCCTAGTTGAATAAGGTATTCAAATACCTTTATTTTTCTCCTTCCTGAATGCCCTGGCCAGAACTTCCAATACTGTGTTGAATAGAAGAAGTGAGAGAGGGCGTCCTTGTCTTGTGCCAGTTTTCAAGGGGAGTGCTTCCAGCTTTTGCCCATTCAGTATGATATCAGCTATGGGTTTGTCATAAATGACTTATTATTTTGAGGTATGTTCCTTCAATACCTAGTTTATTGAGAGTTTTTAACATGAGGGAATGTTGGGTTTTATTGAAGGCCTTTTCTGCATCTATTAAAATAATTATCTGGTTTTTGTCTTTAGTTCCGTTTATATGATGGATCATATTTATTGATTTGCATATTTTGAACTAACCTTGCATCCCAGGAATGAAGCCTACTTGATCGTTATTGATAAGTTCTTTGATGTGTAACTGTATTTGGTTGGCCAGTGTTTTGTTGAAGATTTTTGCATCGATGTTCATTAAGGATATTGACCTGAAATTTTCTTTTTTGTGTTGTATCTCTGCCAGGTTTTTATATCAGGATAATGCTAGCCTCATAGCATGAGTTAGGGAGGAGTCCTACCTTTTCTAGTTTTTGGAATGGTTTCAGTAGAAGCGGTACCAGCTCTTCTTTGTACCTCTGGTAGAATTCGGCTGTGAATCTCTCTGGTGCTGGACTTTTCTTGGTTGGCAGGCTATTTATTACCGCTTCAATTTCCAAACTTGTTATTTGTCTACTCAGGGATTCAATTTCTTCCTGGTTCAGTCTTGAGAGGGTGTATGTGTCCAGAAATTTATTCATTTCTTCTAGATTTTCCATTTTAGATTCTAGATAATCTTCTAGATTATCCATTTCTTCCTAGTTTATGTGCATAGAGATGTATATAGTATTGACTGATGGTTGTCTGCATTTCTGTGGGGCCAGTGGTACTATCCCCCTTATTTCTGATTATGTTTATTTGAATCATTTCTGTTTACTTTATTAGTCTAGTTAGAAGTCTATCGATTTTATTAATTTTTTCAAATAATCAATGCCTGGATTTGTTGATTTTCTGATGGGTTTTTCATGTCTCTATCTCCTTCAGTTCAGCTCAGATTTTGATTATTTCTTGTCTTCTGCTGGCTTTGGTTTTTTGTTTGTTTGTTTGTTTTGCCTTGGTTCTCTAGTTGTTTTATTTGTGATGTTACATTGTTAAGTTGAGATCTTTCTAGCTTTCTGATGTGGGCGTTTAGTGCTATAAATTTTCCTCTTAACATGCTTTAGCTGCATCCCAGAGATGCTGGTACATTGTTACTTTTGTTCTCATTAGTTTCAAAGAACTTCTTGATTTCTACCTTATTTACATTATTTATCCAAGAGTCATTCAGGAGCAGGTTGTTTAGTTTCCATGTAATTATGTGTATAACACACACAACTTGGTTGATGGGCACTTATGTTGGTTTCATATTTTTGCAATTGTGAATTGTGCTGGTATAAACACGTGTGTGCATGGGTCTTTTTCATGTAATGACTTCGTTTTCTTTGGGTAGATACCTAGTAGTGGAATTGCTAGGTTGAATAATACTTCTACTTTTAGCTTTTTAAAGGAATCTCCATACTGTTTTCCATAGTGGTTGTATTAATTTACATCAGGCGTGTAAAAGTGCTCTTAAGCATAGTCCTTATGTAATTTTGTTGGCCTACTTATTTGGGGTGTCCTATTTAATTCTAAGGTTGGTTATGTTTTCTTCTCCTAAAATATCTCATTCGATTTTTCATTCTCCTTCAAGCCATTGGTTATAACCTAATGAGTTTCTCAAAAAATAAAGAAAATGGAAGGCATTAAAGGCTTGTAGTAAAGACCAGACAAAACCTATGTCTTCAGCAACATCATGATCATTAGGAAGTCTCAGTTTTCAGATCACTGCTGATCCCAGAATGTTCTGGTGTCACATTTTAGCAACAAAATTAATTTTAAAATGTAATAGAAATAATATTTTTTTAAATCAGTGAAGTATAGGTTACCTTCCACTTAGCTTTTTACATATGATTGACTTTATATGCCAACATCCAGCATGTACAGTGGTTTATGTTGTCCTCTCCATGTACGACCCTCCATATAGTTATTCTGTTCAACAACCTGAATTGTCATGCATAGTGGCTCCTCCTCAGTCTTCCTCAGGTATAGAGGAAGAAATTCTCTAATCTTTATAATATGTCTGGTATTTCATAGATAACATATTAAGCTCCTCTGGTGTTTTTCACATAATCCTCCTAACAATAAAACAGTCTTATTACTGCTGCTTTGTGAATGCTAATACCCAGACAACTGTGTTCAACAACACTGTAAAATGATTATAAAAATTCACATTTTGTAAAAGCTAAAACCTGATGACAACTAGATTGTCAGTATTTGGGGATCCATCTCAGTGATTCCAAAGCTTGCAACCCTGCCAGTATTCTTGATGCCTTCCTTCATAGAATGTTGAATATTGTCATCAAGAGATGCAATGAGACAAAAGAGAAGCCTCACTTTGTGTAATGATCTTTGGCTTCTGAAGCTTGGCTAAAACTAAAAACCGTAAGTAACTCCTTAAAACTCAGTTTTAAGACATTCTGTTTTAAATATACATAAACAATAGCATTGTTGAGGGTTGCCTCATGAGTGTTAACTCCTCTGAACCTCTAAGTGGAGACTTTATCCACCTAAGTGGCCTTTAGATTCCTAGAAAAAAAAGTAAAATGGCGAGAGGGAGACGGAGAGAGGGAGACAGGTCAAACCACACATTTGGTGTGCAATGCTAGCAAAAAAACCAAAAACTATGCTTAAATCCAGGTGGATAATGTGAACAGGGAGTGGTATATCACAATGATTTACAACTACCTCTGCCTTGTATCCATTAGATGTCTTTGTATCTTCATGACTAATAGCTACCACTGTTGCTATTAATTTAAGTGTAGTTAATTTACTTAATTTAAGTATACTTAATAAAAAGTACTTAAGTATTTTTACTTAGTTAATGGGACACACTATAGTCTTGAGGCTGCAACTGATAGTTATCATATTATTCTTCACCATCCAGATTTCACTTAACCACAGCCAGAATGTCAGCTGATCAAGGTTATTTGCTTGGAGTGGGAAGGGGAGTGGGGGGCACTGGTGATTCATACTTTTATTGCTGTGTGCCTGATTTTTGATTGCCTTGATCTTGCCAGACTACGCTGATACAATTGCAAATTTGCTTTTATCACTGATAATAGAACACCAAAGATTACATGAGTGATGCTACTGATTTATAGAAATACTCTTCCTCACCTCTATTGTGTAAGAATAATACTGACTTATTTGCCTACTGTCCACTGGTGTGAATAAGTTACCAGATAGTGGTTGAAGCTTTAGATTCACTGAAACTCTTGATAGTATCATGTCACAACACTATAACTTGTATACCTGAAAAGACCACTTATCTAACGTTCTAGAGTTGTAGGGAAGAGAAGCTTGGATTATAATGTAGCTTCCAGAAAGTGATGGGGAAAGGGCCAGTCTAACTTTCACTTCTTGTTTTGTAGGCTTAGAATATTTTCTTTTCTTTTTCTTTTTATTTTTTCTGAGATGGAGTCTCCCTTTGTCACCCAGGCTAGAGTACAATGGCGTGATCTTGGCTCACTGCAACCTCTGCCTCCTGGGTTCAAGTGATTCTCCTGCCTCAGTCTCCCGAGAAGCTGGGATTACAGGTGTGCACCACCAAGCCTGGCTAATTTTTGTATTTATAGTTGAGATGGGGTTTCACCATGTTGGCCAGACTGGTCTAGAACTCTTGACCTAAAGAGATCTGCCTGCTTCAGCCTCCCAAAGTGCTGGGATTACAGGTGTGAGCGACTGTGCCCAGACAGCATAGTTTACCTATTAAAGCAAAAGTTTCATCTTGTTTAAGAATACCTCAAGCCTGTAGTTAATGACACTTTTCCTACACCTTACCTAAGCCTTTACCAGGCCATGACAAGATTCTATCAATCTCTCTTTTTCCAGATGATGTAATATATGTTCGATTGTAACAATGGATCCTGTGTCAATTGTTACAACTCCTTTATTACAAAATGAGTTCCCTGGTGGATGATTATGTTGCATGGAATCTTATGTTGGTAATTCAGACACTGCATAAGCTCTTAGATAGTGGTGACAGCAAAGGCATAATGGACTAAAGAGCAGATTAATATTTGGAATATTAGTCTGTTTCAATAAGAACAAGCCAATGGTTCCTTCCAGGATAGAGGAGGTTTGATATAACTGACTTGCCAACAAGGGGCTGGCTGGTCTCCTTAAGGAATAGCACCATACTGTGGGTTTAGTAACTGCACTAGCAAGTAGGGTACTCAGCTATATTTCCACCTGACTGGTCTCATTGAAAGGCCCATGGATAGTCTATTTCTAGCACTATAGCTGGGGCACTCATGAGCTTATTGAGCAAGTAGGGAGTATGGGTGGGTGTGAAGGCAGAGTCTTGCTAATATTCACTGTCAAGTGATTCTCTCCAACTGGTGGCTGAGACCCTCTTCTACCATGGCTTCTCTGATAGTCACTGACATGAGACACAAAGACTTTTGTGCCCATTTCCACGGGTTCATACTCATGCTTCTGCCTCAGATTTTCTTGTCTTTAATCTTCCAATATTGCTACTTTGAGGTCTCAATTCAACAACTCAAAACACTTATCATGACCCAGGAGCATTACATACACACATGCACACACATATATATTTATAAAGAGAGAGAGAGAGAAAGAGAATTTTACTTGAGTCTACTTTTTGTAGACATAATGAACAAATACACTGATCTACTTCCTGAGAAAAGTTTTCCTCATTGCTATCATCAAAATATCTATCTATCACAGGTGAAATTGTGTGAAACAGAAGTATGTTTTTATTCATACAAACATATAGAGATGATGCATTTATGAACCAGGACAGAGTTTTATTCTTCTCTGTCCATTTATTGAAGATCCCTTCCCCATCACCTTATGAAACCTTAAGTGTAAGCTGAAAGAATTTATAATGCAACAATGATAACAACATGATTGGTTTGGGCCAAGTATTTATGTTATATACTTTTAGCTTCTAGATCTGCATAGGGGCCATATCAAATGTATCATTTCCAACATATGAAAGATGGGTGCTGCTCCTGCCCAACAATGTGACTTGGAATACCTAACAGCATCAATTTACAATGGACAGCTCCAGTTGCATAGTCACTGATGTCTGAGTCAGCGCTTAGGCTGTAATAGGCCCCAGCAACCAACAGGAGCTTCTTTTCAAGCAGCTATAAAAGAAAAAGAAATTACACCCAAACTCCAGAGTATAGTCTGAAAATTTCTTACTTGGATCTGGCAGAGACTCCACAATGCATCTTTGTCTACAATGAGTACCTCTGGTTTACCTAGACCTACTAGATTATATGGCCTGAGTAGTAAGACAGTTTATACCATAGCCTAAATCTGGCACAGAGCCCATGCTTGCTTTGGGTCCCACCTAAAACTGGAATCCTTTCAAATCACACAGTAAAAGTTTACTAGTTAAAAGTTTAAAAGAGTACTAGTTTTAAGTCTGTTGTGTCTTGTCTCTGAAATCCAAAACAGTAGACCAAGAGCTGTGTGGTTTTAGTGGTATGGGATACAGGATATAGTAACATATCCTATTCATGGAGAGGATATCCTCCAGATCATTGAACTTTTAAAACTTCACTGACATGTCAGGCCCTGAATATTTGAAGGGTTTGTCTTCAACCATCTGTCATGCAATGTGCCTTTATAGGTGATATGGTTTGACTGTGTGTCTGCACCCAAATCTCATTTTGAATTGTGATCCCTATGTGTCAGGAGAGGCATTCGGTGGGAGATAATTGGATTATGGGAGCAGTTTCCCCCATGCTATTTTCATGATAATGAGTGAGTTATCAGAATATTTGATGGTTTAAAACTGTGGCACTTGCCCCTTTGCTTTTTCTCTCCCCTGCCATCATGTAAGATGTGCCTTGCTTCCCCTTCATCTTCCATGATGATTGTAAGTGTCCTGAGGCCTTCCCAGTAATGTAGAACTGTGAATAAATTAAACCTCA
Source organism: Colobus angolensis palliatus (assembly GCF_000951035.1). Lineage (NCBI taxonomy): Eukaryota > Metazoa > Chordata > Mammalia > Primates > Cercopithecidae > Colobus > Colobus angolensis. The sequence continues at coordinate 3,322,118 of NW_012123820.1, forward strand.
TTTCCTTATAAATTACCCAGTCTCAGGTAGTTCTTGATAGTAGTGTGAACACGGACTAATAGAGTAGGCCAGGGTACTTGCTACTGATTGCTCTTCAGGTCCAATGAACATATCCTCTCATTTGCAGTGACATGGTTGAACCTGAAGACCATTATGTTAAGTGAAATAATCTAGGCACAGAAATACAAATACTGCATATCTCACTCATTTTTTAAAAAATGGAATTAGAGGGTCAGACATGGGGGCTCATGCCTGTAATCTCAGCACTTTAGGAGGCCGAGGCAGGTGGATCACGAGGTCAGGAGATTGAGACCATCCTGGCCAAGATAGTGAAACCCTGTGTCTACTGAAAATACAAAAATTAGCTGGGCATGGTGGTGAGAGCCTGTAGTCCCAGCTACTCAGGAGGCTGAGGCAGGAGAATGGCTTGAACCTGGGAGGTGGAGGTTGCAGTGAGCCGAGATTGTGCCACTGCACTCCAAGCTGGGCAACAGAGAGAGACTCTGTCTCAAAAAAAAAAAAAAAAAAAAAAAAAAAAAGTGGAATTGGAATTTTTACAGAATTGATCCCATAGAAATAGAGAATAGTGGAATGATGGTTACCAGAGGTTGGGATGATTGGGGAGTGGGGGAGATGATTGTCAGAGTACAGAAAATTACAGTCAGATAAAAGGAATAAATTCAAAAACATATTGCACAATATAACTATTGTAGTTAATGATGGTATATTGTATTCTTGAAAAATGATGAGAAAGAATGTTAAGTGTTCTCACCACAAATCAATAATTTTCATTTTCTTCGACTGTGTCTACTCTGCTGATTATCCCATCTAGGCAGTTTAAGTATCAGTGACTATTTTTTTTTTATCATAGAGTTTTTAGAATTTTAATTTGTTTCTTTTTCAGGATATTTTCGTAGATCTTATCTTAGGACTTTTGAATTACTTTGCTTATCAGTTTAGACAAGTGTATTTTACTTTCTCTCGTATATTTTTGATCTCTGTTACCAAATTTTTGGCATTTTTAATTATGCTATTTTCCTGTTAGATGATCCTTTTTATGATGCATTTTTCTCTTGTTTTGTAATGTTTTATTTAATGTTTTGAACACATACCTAGTGAGGCTTTATTTAATTTCTCATGGCTGTGAGATACTCTTTTGTATTTTTATTGGTTACCCAGATCCCAGATTAGGACATGCAGGCTTCTTTGTCAACTCCTTGTGATGCAGACAATTTTCTCTGTGAGTCTTTCATAGATAAAGTTTATGAAGGGGTAACATTTCAAAATTCCAATCTCAGGGATAAAGTTTATGAAGGGGCATCATTTCCAAATCCCAGTCTCACAAAAGTCCTGGTCCTCACCTTCTGCCATAGTATGAGTATTTAACTCAAAATCTTAGGTTACTAAAGTTGAATTATTTCCTGCTTCTTCACCCACAAGAGCCCTATCGTTGCGTTCCGTTTTCACTTCTCTGGTTTTCACTTGTCTCCACATTTATGTAACCTAGAGATCCCTTTTCTTTGTTAAGAGCTGAATTTTGTATCTCGAAGAATGTTTATTATCCACATGTTAATTAATGCACATTAATTCTAATTCTTATTTCCACATATTTTTACAGAAAGTTTAAAAAGAATTTGATGTTCCATATTTCAGGAAAGGTTTGTAGATGACTGAAAATTTTACATGTACAAAAACAGGAAAATTGTAATATAATATAAATCTTATACACTTATATCCAATATTGACAATATTGTTTCATCTATATCCTACTCATTCTTGCCCACATTATTTTGGACATGTTTCAGACATGAAATAATTTCACTCACAAGTATTTCTGTATATATATATATCTGAAATAAAGGAATTTTTCTTTGGTAACACACAATATTCATATCACATTTAAAATTATTCATAATACCTTATCTTCAAATATCTCATTATCACATATATATATGAAACAAACATATTACAAGGGTATTTTTTAAAGAAACAGAATCATCTGTGCTGTGTAGTTTTATACAGTGTAATTTAACTTAAACCTCTGATGTCTCTATTTTCTGTAAGTTGGATCTACAGCCGTGATCTCATTTGTGTTCAATTTTTTTTTGCAGTAATACTTCTTAGGTAATGTAATATTCTTTCATCAGGAGACATACGGTGTCTGGTTGTCTCTATTTCTATGATATTAGCAGCTGTTCATGTTTAATGACTAAAGCTATTCATGAAATGAGATTTGCTAAATGGTGATATTCTAAATTTAACGTTAATTCTTAACTTAATAGCTGAGCTACTTCTATAAAGAGCAACTTTTCCCTTCTCCAGTGACAGAATGTATATAGGAAAGCAGGATTAAATTTATCACTTAGTTAGTAGTTTGCAGAATAATGTGTTTTTTCCCTAGGATTAACCTTCTGAATAATATTTGATAAACTCATGATTTTAATCATATATGATGTGTTGCATATATCATAGTTATTGTTGCTATTAGCATCAATGAGAACATCTTCACCAGGAAAAATAGAAATAGAATATCATGTAATTTTCTGCTTGTTTTATTTTACATTACAGAATAAAAATTTCAAGTAAAAATATCATCAGTATCCTACCATCTACAATATAACTACTAAAGAGGAGTTTTTAAATTCTTTTGTCCTGGCCAGGCACAGTGGCTCATTCTTGTAATCCCAGCACTTTGGGAAGCCAAGGCAGTGGATCACTTGAGGCCAGGAAATATTTAAAAAATATAAAAATTATTGTATCCCCATGAAAAAATACAAAAATTATTGTTTCCACATGAAAAAATTCAAAAATTATCTGGGCATGGTGGCATGTGCCTGTAGTTCCAGCTACTCAGGTGGCTGAGGCAGGAGGATCACTTGAACCCAGGAGGTGGAGGTTTTAGTGAGTGAGCCAAGATCAGGCCACTGCACTCCAGCATGGGAGACGGAGCTAGATGCTGTCTCAAAAAAACAAAGAAAAAAAAATTCTTTTCTGCTTATGCTATAATTCAGTACAGATATGCAAATTATCATGTTCTTTTAATTCACTTAGAATAGATCTTTTCTATATTGATATATCATGAATTATATGCAAATTTAGATTTGTTTGTTTTATTCTCAGTTTTTAGAGATTTCCTTCTTTTTAAAATGCAATTTTGTTTTATGTTCATAAAAATATTAGAAATTTCAAAATTAAATATCTAAAGCGGTATATCTTCAAAGAAGTTCTATACATGCCTCCTGTATTGCCACCTTTTTAAATAGCCATCTTTAAAATTTTATGTATATATGTTTATGTCTTCTGATTTATTTTAAAAAATGAGAGTGTACCATATACTTTCCTCAACTCTTTTTCATTTTAGTAATATATCTGGGATATTGTATGGCCTAATAACAGAAATATTTATTATTTATTATAATTGAAAAACATACCACCATGTGGATTATGTTTATTCAACCATTGTTCATTCAACCAATGCCTTAGAAATAAGAGTTTTTGAGCAGACCATTTAAAATGCACGTTGTTACACACATAGTAGAGTATTATTTTTATTTCATATTCTGGATGCATTAATTTCTACATTAATTTCTATTAATGTAGTCTAAGTATTTGAGATTAAAATTAGTAAGAATAAAATTATCTCTTACAGTAAATATCATTGGATGTTGCATAATCTTATTCATTTCATTCTAATTACTTGAAACACATCCAGACATTTATATATAGTTTTGTTATGTTTCACTTTTTAAAGCTAAGCCCATATTTTTAGGTTAAAAAGAACTTTCAAAATTTTGAGTTTTGTATCTATTAGGTGTGGACAAATTACAAATTTGACGAATACACTTTCTATTATTTCATTAAAGTATTTGGTAAAATTGAAATACATTTCCAAATCAAATATATAACCTGAGAATACTCTAACAGTACTTCTGCCTGAGACACTGACCATCAATCAGTCATATTAAGGGTAGTTTTCAGTCAGAAATGACTCAGCAGGAACATTACTCTCCCAAATTGTAGTATTTCTTTAAATATTCCTCAGAGTAAGTAGAGTTTTTAAAAGTATTTGGATTTTTAAAAATCTAAAGTATATACAAAAAATTAAAATTATGCCATGAATGTAAACAGATTTGAATCTAGAAATAGCAAATGTCTAAGATATTAACAAAATATCGACTGAACAGACCAGGTATTGCCAAACATCTGGAAAACAAGATGCATTAGTTATAATATCCTAGATTTTTATAGTGCTTTTACATTTACCTAGCACCCCCTTCTCTAATTTACTAGACCCACATAACAACTCTGCAAAGAAAAGGGCAAATCCAACCAACCCCATGGGAAAACTCTAGCTCAGAAAGGAACAACTTTCTGTAGTGAATATATTAATACAATTAGTTAACTGATGGGCAAATTTTGCTACTCATCTGTTCTAATTTCATGACAAATGTCACAAAGAAACCTGATAAATAAGGGCAAGGCTCC
>NW_012123820.1:3326917-3340968 GCF_000951035.1 Colobus angolensis palliatus
TTTTTTTTTTTTTTTTTTTTGAGGCGGAGTCTCGCTCTGTCGCCCAGGGTGGAGTGCAGTGGTGCGATCTCCGCTCACTGCAGGCTCTGCCTCCAGGGTTCACGCCATTCTCCTGCCTCAGCCTCCCGAGCAGCTGGGACTACAGGAGCCTGCCACCACGCCTGGCTAATTTTTTTGTATTTTTTAGTAGAGATGAGGTTTCACCGTTTAGCCAGGATGATCTCGATCTCCTGACCTCGTGATCCACCCACCTCGGCCTCCCAAAGTGCTGGGATTACAGGCTTGAGCCACTGCGCCCGGCCAAGTCAAGACTCTTAAAACCACTACAGTTAGATACTATGCTGGAATTCAAGAAAACCGTATAAAGAATTTGTGAAAATGAATTTTCTTCCCCATGATCATGAAACAAGCTGAGCTTCTAAAGCTGTTTTGATCCTGAGCTATGGTAAATTAAGAGTGTAGAGGTGGAATGTGCCCAATAAATCATCCTACAGAAACGTGAAAGTGTAGAATTCCCCATAAAAGCAGGCACAGGCAACAAATACTCAGCCTGATGGTGGCCTCTCTTGTATCACCTGGTAATACAGTGAAGGCAGAGACCCGTCCAGCTCAAAGAAGTCCAGGATTTTGGTAACTTCAGTATTCCTGCTGGTGTCATGCTGACAGCTGATGTGTCTCAGTCCAGATAAAAGAAATAGGTTTTCATGACATTTTATCTGGGTTAACTTCTCGGCTATTTCTTCTCACCTTGGCACCTATTCCTTCTCACCAGAACAGCCTAAATGCAATAATAAAACAGGGTGGCTGTTATCAGCAAAGGAGATGAAGTAGGATTTCTTCTCATTCACTCATTTATTAGCCATTGAGATGCCCAGGTGTGTAACAAAAGCCAAAAATTTCTGAAAGCCTCTTTTCCATTCCGGCTTTCTTGAATCAATAGCTTAAGGGGTGTGCACATCCTCCTCAGTATAAAATCTCAATAGATAAGCACATTGAGTACATAGATCCAATGTTGCAAATATAAAAATTTTAATTTTACTCATAGTCTGATGACAAACCAACAATAAACTATTCCAAGAAAAAGGGAGTATAAAGTAGTGAAAGCCATAGCAGTGATTATGGAAGTCACTTTCTTAGAGAAGTAAGAGCAATATAGAATGAAGGCCAAACTGGCAATATGGGTTAAAAGCATTTTATACCTTTGTTCCATTAACAGTAAGCCCAGTGTATTTTGCTCAATTTCTGTTTGAGTGGTTGATTATTTTAAGCCCCATAAGAAGGAAAAATTAACAATTGACCAGCATGGAAACCTATAAAGAGTTGCTAATATATGCTAATATATGAGTGAAGTATAAGTATGTAAATAAGCAATATGCGAGGTTTAATTAGAATATTCTGTGATTCTCAGGTCTTTATCTATGAAATGGAGATATAATATACTGAAGGGTTGCTGAGATTGTTATGTTATAAATAATACCTAGGGTTCAACTGATATTAAATACATAGTTACTATTATGATTTGTAAATTGTAGTAGTAACTATTTGTTTAATATCAGTTGAGAATTCAGATAAATTTATGTAGAAAAGGAAGAGTGATGGTAAAGCAGATGTCCATGTGACTCCAGAGCTATTAAAATAAAACACAAATGTGATATATAAAGTAATTAGAAAGAGTGTTTACATTTGTTAGATTTTCTTTCTCTTGCTCCAATTACAGCTTTTTCTTATCCATTGATAAAGTACATACCATGTTAGGAGTAGAAAATAAATAAATTCAGACAGACTTAGCATGTGGAAAAATGAGTAAGCACTTGGACTTTAACATTGGAAGTAATTCTCTCCAAAAAACAGAAAATACATTCTACCCACTTTACCCACAATCCCCACAGAGTCAATGCAGGATCTTCCAGAGAAATGGTACATTGTCATAAGCCTCAACCCTCAAAGAAGAATGACATCCTTAAAAACAAGAAACTTTGAAATAAATGAGGTAATGAGAATGGGATAATCTTAGAATGTTAGGGATGAAAGAATATCAGAAGCACAATCAAAAAATGGTGCTGGGAAAACTGGATATCCATATGCAAAAGAATGAAATTGTATCCTTTTCTTACACGTATACAAAAATCAACTCAAAATGCATTAAAGGCTTAACTGTTATATCTGAAACCATAAAATTCCTAGATGAAAACATAGGGAAAAAGCTCCTTGATATTGGCCCTGGCAATGATTTTTGGATAGGACATCAAAAACGCAACCAAAGCAAAAATAAACAAGTGTGACTATATCAAACTAAAAAGCTTCTGCACAGCAAAGGTAACAACAGAATGAAAAAGCAACCTTTGAAATGGGAGAAAATATTTGCACATCATGTATCTGGTAAGGGGTTAATACCTAAAATGTACGAGAAGTTCACACCACTCAATAGCAAAAGCAACCCCACCCCCAAACCCCCACAAAGCCAAATAACCTGATTTTTTTAAATGAGCAAAAGGCCTGAGCAGACATTTTCCCAAAGAAGACAAAAAATGGACAACAGGTATATGAAAAGGTGCTCAACATCACTAATCATTAGAGAAACACAAATTAAAACCACAATGAGATATCATTTCACACTTGTTAGGATGGCTTTTATAAAAAGACAAGAGATAACAAGTGTGTGGATAACAATGGTGTGGAGGAAAGGAAACCCTCGTATGTGATTTATGGGAATGTAAATTGGTACAGCCATTATGAGAAACAGTATGGAGGTTCCTCAAAAAATTAAAAATAATACTACCATATAATCCAACAATCTAACCTTGGGGCATATATCCAAAAGAAAAAAATTAGTATATGGAAGAGATATATGTACCGCCATATTCATTGAGGCATTACTCAGCATACCCGAGATGAAGAAACAATTTTAGTGTTCATTGACAGATGAGGGAATAAAGAAATTATAGTACATATTACAATGGAATACTATTGAGCCATAAAAAAGAAAGAAATTCTACCGTTTGCTACAACATGAATAAACCTGGAGGACATTATGTTAAGTGAAGCAAGCCAGACACAAAAAGACAAATACTGTATGATCTTACTTATACGTGGAATCTAAAGCAGTTGAACTTACAGAAGCAGATAGTAGAATGGTGGTTGCCAGGGGTCAAGGACTGGGAGAAATCAGTCAGAGGATACACACTTTTAGCTATAAGATGAACGTGTTATAGGGATCTAATATACAGCATAGGTGGTAATGGCTATTTTAATTTGGTTATAATAATCATTACATAATGTGTATGTATATCAAATCAAATCATTACATAAAGTATTTGTATATCAAATCGTTATAACAATCATTACATAAGTATATCAAATATATACCTTGAATATATTCAATCTTTATTTGACAATGAAATGTTTTACATTTGAAAAAACACACAATACTGTCAGCACTTGAACATTCTCAGCCTTGCTGTCTCCTCCACAAACATCCTGAGTGACCACAGACCACAGGTGTTAGTCGAGTGCAACAAAGCACACTTTATGATGTGCTTGAATGAGACAAAGGCCCTACCTCTTCTTCACCTTTAATATAAAGCATTTAGCATGGTGCCTAGCATGCACAGGAGTCACTAAAGTAAATGTTTACTTGGCAAATACATACCCCAAATGAAATAGCAACAGAAAGAACAATTTAAAAAATCATTCAGTAAATATTTTCTCGAATGATTATATTTTAAAAATATTTTTTTGTAAATATTTTTACCAAACAATGGGTTTCTTTACCCATTGTTCTAAAAACGTTAGCAGCTAAAACTTTTTTGCATCATAAAATGTCCTCAGACATATCAGAAGAGCTGACATTCACATGCTTTGGCTGCCTAAGTATATTCTTTGAGTAATCTGAACACGGATTTTTTCTAAACAAAAATATGTAAACAAAATTTTTTTTCAGAGGCAACATATTAGAGCAGATAAATCTATTTCTGTAACAGGAAATCTGGACTGTAATATGTGAACACCTAATACATAGTTAGAGGTAGTAACTGTGTGTAGTAATCATCATTCTCTTCTTTATTTTTAGGTGTCAAATATAAATAAAATATAATAATACAAATAAATAATAAATACAGAAATAACTTATGCTTCATATGGCAAGTTTCAACATACTTGAATTTCATTTTTTGACTTGTTAATATGATACCACCTTTTGTCACAGGGAAAATTTTCTACTGAGAAGTTTGGTTGCATGATCCTCAAACAGAGGTAATCGTAATGTATGGGACTATTAGAGCTAAATTCAAATTTTATTCAACTGTCCTTAATCTGGCTGATACTGATGTATCCTTGGAATGTGTAAACTGACAAAGAGATTCTTGGCGATTCCCAATGTGTAGAGAAGCAGGGCTTAAATTCACATAGCTTTTGTCACCTAAAAATGAATCAAGTTAGAAATAGTTGAAGGTGTCAGACATTTTTGAGTGTATGAGAAGCCACTGGAGTTTTCAGAGCAACTACACAGGATAAATTCTAAATGTAAGAGCATGTGATTTCCAAATTGATTTATTTATGCAAATAATTTACCTCTGTGTCTTGTTTTACTTATGTTGTAGGATGGCATTTTTGAAGTTTAGCTTAGGTAATTTTTTTTCTATTATTTTCTTTTGCTAATTGGACTACGATTGACTCAGGTATGAGGGCTCAAGAATAGCATGATACAGCAGAAATGCAGAGACAGAAAAAAAGCAAAGCGCTGTTGCTTTTGAATGTAAAATATTAAAGCCTTAATGAAATGGTGCGCACTCATGCACATAGACAATTACTGTGGGAAAATATACAAAAAGAGATAAAAGATTCTCATGCTAGAACACAGAAATATCCTGGAGTTAGAGGGATTGGAGAAAAATAAAGGAAATATAAACAGTAACATGAGGGTCCCAAAAGGAAGGACTAAGGTACAAATTATACAAGAAAGTGTACCAGGTACACTTGCACCTTGGAGAAAGAAAATGTACAAGGTACAATTGTACCTTGGATATACAAAATGTATATGGAAGAGTCAGCATTCAGAATGCTCCTAGTCACTAGCAGCCACTTGACGAAATCTCATCCGTTACCTACACCTGGGAACGAAATGCTTAGCCAAGCAGAATCCCTAGCCTACAAGCGTCGATCAACAAGCATTACCTGTGCCAAGAATTAAATATAACTTCACTCTCCACTAGCCAAGAGGACTTCCTTAGGCAGCAGGAAGGGTGCTTCCTTTAGAGTTTTCAGGAATGGTGAAGCCATTTAACTCTCTTTAGTCCCCACTTGACTAAGAAGGCCTGGCTAGAAAGCTTCCTTCTTATTTGGCAGAACATGAGAAAGCTCTGTGATGGATAGCAGAACTTTGGATATCATTAGAGAAAACTTGCACTGGACAGAGTTAAACAGGCAAGGAAGATATTATTCAAGACCACACTGCAACAGGGTCAAGACTAATGTAATAGGAAAGAGAGCTTGAACTCAGCTCAGAATACAACAGGGACAAGTGAAGATTTATAGTCAATGTGCAGAGTGAAGGAATGAATGAGAAATTACTAAGGAGAACTTGGTTAGGTATTGGGGATAGGGGAAGAGGAACTTGGTTAGGTATCAAGGGTAGGGGAAGAGGAACTTGACTGGGTGTTAAGGGGTGGGGGAGGCTCTCTAAATTGGCTTAGCAGGATTCTTTGATAAAACTAGGCTCAGCAGGCCAAGAATGGGACCAAACCAAGGCCTAGTTGAAAAGGGATGTTTGGTCAGGGAGAGAGTCCTTGTCAATATCTACTGGAAGAAGGTGCTATGGAAGGAGCATCATTCTTTCTCCCCCTGACGAACTTGACAACTCCTGTCACTCAATACCCTCACAGTCCTTGCCTCACTGAGTCTATAATTACACTCTTTAGACTGAAAAACCTGAGAAACAAACTGCCTCAGTAACATATTCATTTTTCATGAATTATTTATGCTACCCGATGATACCATGCCTAGGGCAAAACTCCTTGCCACTGGCCTCTATTGTGAAGGAAAATCATCAGGTTAAATGTTTTGGGAATTTAAATCCTCCAGCTAATATTTCTTTAGTTTGACAATTCAGCATTCTGCATGATACTTAGAATAGGTGTATATTTATCTAAAATTAACAACTTCTACCTAGTATTTGGTGAATCCAGACTAATGGTTCTTATCTCATGGAATACCTGGGTCACTTTGTAAATGTATAAATTCTCAGTCATAGTTCTGGATGAACTGAATGAGAATATATCCAGCATGGTTTGGGGATGGGGTCAGCCTTATGTATTTTTACCAAGTTCCCAGTAAATTGTGATGACTATACACATTTTTGAAACAGTAATGTTGAGAAATGTCCTTCAGGGTGGTACTGACACACCAGAGCTCAAAATGAGAATATTGGATCATCAAAATACATAAATCATAAAGAAATAGATTGCCTCAGAGATTGCTTTGGAGACCACAAAATATTTGTGAAAATTATGTAAGTTTAGTTTAGTTGTAATTAATGATAATTGAGTGCATTCTATTTGCCAATCTCTATACATGAGCTGAAGTAATCCTTACACTGGCTCTATGATATCACTCTCTTTACTTAAAACTGAGGCATTAGAAGTTAAATAATGTTGTCAAGGTCATGTAGAATGTGACAGTGCCAGAAATAACATTCAAATGCACAAAAGTCACTTCTTTCTTCTATTATGTAATACAGCCTCAACATTTTTGTTATCAATTAAAACTTCTATTTTTAATTAGTAGTCACAGTTACCTGAAGAGTTTGGAAGTAAAAGAAAGATAAAATTAAAAAAAATCATCTATATGCTTATTATGCTGTTAACTAATGTTAATATTCTAAAATATTCTTATATCCCTTTGTGAATTTTTACTTAATATGTATAGCTTTTGTGATATAATGTATATATCTAGAAATATGATGTTCAGCTTAAAAATATTTGCCATACAAATTTTCCATTTCACTATGAAATGTATAAAAATTTCACTCTCAATGGTTGCCTAATATTCTATTAGTGCAATGTAATTATTCTTCTGTTTTTGGACTCTTTGTTTTCAGTTTTTAGCTATTATAAAAAACACTGGATACTTCAATTAAATTCTTAAAAAATAGCATTTAATAAGCATATATATACACATATGCACACATATCAATATTTGTGCAAATATCTATTACTTTAGGATATATTCCTAAAAGACTTGTTAAAAAGAGAAAATAATATAACAATTCTAAATACATTGTGTAAAATTCCTTTCTAGAAAGCCATATGTCTTAGCTTGAGCTTCTATAACAAAATACTATTCACTAGGTGGCTTAAACAATAGAAATTTATTTCTCACACTTCTAGAGGCTAGGAATTCTGAGATTAAGATGTTGGCCAATTTGGTTTTTGGTGAATGCCTTCTTCTTAGCTTGCGAACAGCTACTTTCTTGTAATATTCTCACATAGCAGAAAGAAAGAGAGTCTGGTCTCTTCCTCTCCTTTTAGTAACACTAATCCCATCACGGGGCTCTATCATCATGACCTCATCTACTAACCCTACCTAGCTCCCAGAGGCCTGACCTCCTAATACCAATACCAATTAGGGGTTAGGGTCTCAACACTTGAACCTTGGAGGGACAGAAGAACTCACTTCATAACAACCTGTAAGCTTACAATAGCAATGTATGAAGTGATTTTTATTATATTCATTCCTTCATTGAATAGTATCATTGTTCATCTTTGCTAAAATGATAAAGTGATATCTTTTTTTTTTTTGAAGACTCTTTTTTTTTTTTTTTTTTTTTTTTGAAGACTCTTTTTTTTTTTTTTTTTTTTTTTGAGGCGGAGTCTCGCTCTGTCGCCCAGGCTGGAGTGCACTGGCACAATCTCAGCTCACTGCAATCTCTGCCTCCCAGGTTCAAGTGAGTCTCCTACCTCAGCCTCCTGAGTAGCTGGGATCACAGGCGTGTACCCCCATGCCCAGCTAATTTTTGTATTTTCAGTAGAGATGAGGTTTCACCATGTTGGCCAGGCTGTTCTCAAACTCCTGACCTCAAATGATCCGCCCGCCTCAGCCTCCCAAAGTGCTGGGGTTATAGGCCTGAGCCACCTTGCCTGGCCTGTTAAACATTTTTTATATTTTTTTTTTTTTAAGAAACAGTATGTCTGTATCGTGGGTTTTTCCTTAGAATTTTCATCTAACAACAATGACAACAGCAGAATCTTACATTCTATGGAACATTACTCTTTGCCATCACTATCTGAATGCTTTACAGGAGTTATCTGATGTGCTCCTAATAAACACTCTTGCTGTCTTCATTTTATTTATTAGGAAACTGAGGCCCAGAGAGGTGAAGAAAATTACCCAAGGCTGCACAGCTAGCATGTTCTCTCTTTATATCAATGCTGAACAATATTTTTTGTATAATAATGTGTTTTTGTTTTTGTAGATAACTTCCCAAGTTTATTTATCTTTCAATTTTATTCATTTTTGTGTAGAAATTAAATGTTTCTATGTGATCAAATTATCAACTTGAATGATTTCTTTCTTTGTTTCCAAGATTAAATAGTATCTGCCATATTTTAGAAAATAATATTCTACCATAATTCTAGTTTTTAAGATACTTGGAATATATTATATAAATAACATAAGATACGAACCTGAACTTAGACTATTTTCCATGATAACCCATACTTTAAAATTCATTTGTTGACTAACACTTTATTTTCCTGTTGCCTTGTGATTTTTCTTTATTATATGCCATATCACATATGTACACTCTATTATATTATTTTATATTCTCTTCAAGACATATCACTCTGTTTCAATTATTATAGTAGTATAAACCTTTTAAATACTGGTTAAAATGATATCTAGAATTCTGATCAATGTTCTCTCCGGGAGAATATTTTCTCAAAGAAGGAATGAAGAAGAAAATGAAATTATAAGACACACACACAAAATCAGAGGCCGGTAAAATGAAATCTATGAGGTTGTGATGCCATATTACATAATGATATTGGAGTGAAACACAGTATAAATCTACAGATAATATTATTGTGTAGGCCGGGCACAGTGGCTCATGCCTGTAATCCCAGCGTGTTGGGAGGCTGAGGAGGACAGATCACGAGGTTAGGAGATTGAGACCATACTGGCTAACATGGTGAAACCCCATCTCTACTAAAAATACAAAATACTAGTCGGGCATTGTGGTGGGTGCCTGTAGTCCCAGCTACTCAGGAGGCTGAGGCAGGAGAATGGAGTGAACCCAGGAGGCGGAGGTTGCAGTGATTCGAGATCGTGCCAATGCACTCCAGCTTGGGTGACAGAGCGAGACTCTGTCTAAAAAAAAAAAAAAAAATTATTGTGTACTATTCTTTGTTATGCACCTGAACGTAACTTTCAATGCTCTAATATCTTTTCTGGTCTGAATATTATAGTTTTAGGGTTTCATTGGCCAATAAAACATGGCTTTGGACAAATGCATATCAGAACTCGTTAGAATTGTGTTTGCAATTTTTGGTTAGTGCAGCCTTCCTTACTCAGATTTTTCTAGCATTTGAAATTTTCATCATTTTGCAATACCTTAGTCTTGGACATTGATACATTCCTTCCACAAAAATGATATATTACCTCTCTGCACTCCATCTGTTATGAAAGAGTCACACACCAGAAATTTAGTCAAATCTTGGAATATTTTTATCCCCAGTCAATATTTTATCCATATTCAGTAAAACTGACACTGAAAAGGTGCATAGGTTGCATGTGTTTTATAACTAAACAATTCAATTAAAATTCACAGAGATTTATTAAGCTTCTACTGTATGTCTAACATTGTGCTTTAGGCTAAAGATAGAAAAATCCACAAACAGGCCTGAACAAGAAGAGTTTCTTTCTCTGCTGAATGCTTAAATAGGCCACATAACAATGGTTGTGAAATAATTAAACACAAATGTTCCCCTGTGCTGCCACAGGAAAAGCAGATCTTGCTTAAGGAAACATCTCTACCCAATGGGGAAATGTATATGCAACTGAGACACTAATCAGAAAATAAAAATATCCTTTCTTGCCAAAAACCAATTTTAACTCCAGCATTGATACCCACTCATTATCACAATACACATAATCCAAACATAGAACAGAGCATAAAGATGTTGACAACAGGCCATCCAAATACACTAAGTGAATAATAGAGGCGATTTTACAGCCCTGTTGCATTAAACAAACCTCTGAATAAATCAATGGATAAAGTCAGCACTGAAAGTGAACTTGTGGCTTAGTAGAAAAATTGAACAAGAAGCCTGAGACAATCTCTCATCCTAAGGCAGAGAGCCTGGGGTAGGACGTGTGGGACACAGGAAAAAACGATGGTAAAAGAAACCTTTAGAACTAAGGCAAATCTTCGATAAGTAAGAGCTAGAAACTCATGGCAGAACCGCTTCACTATAGAGACTTCAGCATTTGCTACATATTTTCGGTAGCAATAAACAGAGTGTGAGTTATCATGAAGGCAATAAAATAATCTGGTTAAAAGAACTAAGGTAATGAATTGCAAGTAAACCAGATAAAATGAACCTACTTTTTAAAGTATACCAAACTCCAGATTGCAACATGCAATTTACCCATATAACAAACTGGCACATGTACTCCCTGAATCTACAAAAAGAAGTTGAAAAAGAAAAAAAAATAGCCAAAAGTTTAATACTCTACCTTAGGGAAATCAGGTAAGCAGTTCCCCTATTCTCCAAGTGCCATCCCTAATAAGACTTCTGCTGTAATAGGCCACATATTACATTCCCATGTAAGAAAATCACTGTTTCTCTTAGGATTTTACTTAAACTTTCTTGACCTGATGTATTGGTAGTGTCAAGTCAAAACACCTAAAATATCTTTAAAGAAGACATATTCCACCCTATTTAATACATCCCTCTTCTATTTCAGCTGACACTATTGCCAAAATACTCCTGGAAATTACAGCAATAATAGTTTTATCCTCAAGAGGAACCATAACCATAATGTTAAGCCCTCAATCAGTGGGACGTGTCCTTTAGCATCCCACTTCCTTGGAATAAAAGAAGATTGGGGAAGGGGTTTTGGATGAGCCATGTCCAGCCTCATGCTATTCTTCATTGCTCTTAACATCCTCAAAGTACCCTATGAGACTATCTATGTC
The DNA here is from genome assembly GCF_000951035.1 of Colobus angolensis palliatus. Taxonomy (NCBI): domain Eukaryota; kingdom Metazoa; phylum Chordata; class Mammalia; order Primates; family Cercopithecidae; genus Colobus; species Colobus angolensis. Next base: position 3,338,109 of record NW_012123820.1, read on the forward strand.
TTAGAACCTGGAGCAAGAAATACAGAAGAGCCTCATGAGGACTGGAACTGGGGACTGAAGAGTCAGAAATCCACCCAGTTTACTTCCTCTAATCTACATAGTCTTTCTCTCTCTCTTTCCTTCTCTCATTTCTATCTCTTTCTCCACTTCCCTCTCTCTTTCTCTATCTCTATCTCTGTCTTCCTCCCTTTCTATCTGTGTCCATCTCATTTTCCATTTTAGTCCTTTCTGTTTTATTATGTCTATAACACCTCATACCCATCTCTGCAGGGCTTCTCAAGTAAAGCAATCAACTGGGTCTTGCCTAGTTACTTAAAGTCATATGTATTTCTAATACTAGATGGAGAATATGATTGGTCCAGCTTAGGTAAATTCTCTCTTGTTGATTCAATTAGGGGCACTAAAAATGATACTAGAGGTCTGGAAGACAAATATTTTTGTGATAAAGCAGAAACGAAAACATGAGAAAATGAAATAATCAACCTCTTTATATACTGCTGCTATTGACAGTGTCTGAGTAAAACCTCTTGAGCAGTCAGGCTATGCAGCCAGGAGGTTGGAATAAGAATCTGTAAGGTTTTTTTGTTTTTTTTTTTATACTTTAAGTTCTAGGGTACATGTGCATAACGTGCAGGTTTGTTACATATGTATACTTGTGCCATGTTGGTGTGTAAGGTTTTTAAATTGGAGATAAAGACGTAAAATCCACAGTTATAAAATATTAATAGCAATAGTATTAAAGACTTGATGCATAACATTAAAAATTTTAATGAAATCACTAATTGCACAATGAACCATTGAGCACTTTTCATATAAAAGGCACCTTATTATCTATGATATGTTACATGTTATATATCACATTATGCTTACTATATATTACATATTCTATAGAATATATATTACATCACATGTAATAGAGGCTACATTACATAATACCATATATATGTGTATGTACACACACATATATAAAATATCATATAACATTTAAACTATGAGGTAGGTTCTAATTTATCACCAATAAACAAGAAAACTAAAATCTATTTAATTCATTTATTTGTATTGTATATATTTAATATGCATAACATAATATTTTGATACACATATATGCAATAAAATGATTACCACAGTCAAGCAATTAACATATCCATCACTGCTCATAGTTACCTTTTTTGTAGTAAAAGCACCTAAAATCTACTCCGTTAGCTACTTTTTAGTATGTAATACAATATTATAACTATATTCCTCATGCTGTGCATTCAGTCTCTAGACTTTTTTTATCCTACCTAACTACAAGTTTGTACCCTTTGACATTCATCTCTCCATTTTTCCCTTTCTGAACCCCTGGTAAGCACTGTTATACTGTCTCTATATATTTGACATTTAGAAAACATTCCCTCTGTATGTGAGATCATGCCACATTTTTCTTTCTGTTTCTAGCTTATTTCACTCTTAATTTCACTTCAGGTTCATCTATGTTGTTGCAAATGGCAAGGCAAATTATTTGTGAATGCTTCAATTTGAAGATTATGAAGTATCAGCAAATGGAGAAATCAGTGGAATACCAAATATTGGATTCTAAGTTTCTATTTCTCTATACTTAATACTAATTTGAGGGATAGAAAATATTCATTTAAATCTGAAATTTTATGGGACATCTTAACAGAAATCCTACATTATAAAAGTTTAATATTGGAGGAGTCTTTTAATGCCCTTAAGTTCAGATTCTTGGCATTTCCAAGTGTGGTACATTTTGTAGGTGTGACATAATTACAAAGTGAAGTAATATATTTGGCTATAGGTCAAAATGGCCCCACAATATTTAAAAAACTATCTGTCTATAGAATACTGAGATTGATGTTTTCTAAATGTGTTTTAGAATGTATCCTCATACTGCTGTCCTCCAAAAAGAAAAAACACACAGAAAATACGTAATCTATTCCCTGGATAATGCTTATTAAAAATAAATCATAATTTCCTAAACATTTTTCTTAACCAACCTACTGACTTAAAAGAGGTTTTCTGACAAAGGAATAGTAATAGAGATTCCAAGTAACTTTGTACTCAAAAAAGATATGAAAATTATGCTTGAATCATTCAATTCAATTTATCCTAATTAGTGTAGTTTTGTTTTTTAGATATATAACAGTTTATTGATAAACTGTTATATATCTATATATATATGATATATGAAAGTATGATATGATATATGAAAGTATGATAAAATACTTTCTCTCTCTTTCTCCCTTTTTCTCCCTTAAGGACCAAGTTTGTGGGACAAGAGTCCAAAGAGTAGTTGGAAAAGTGGGCTCTTTTCTTAGGAATTATTAACATTCTGTGCTTTCACTAGTGTATTAATTATTATAGTTGTTCTCTTGTCTATGTAACCAGGCATTCATTACTGGACTAAAAATGGCTGTGGAATTTGCTTCATGAAGGACCAGCTGAAGCAGCTGTCCGTTAACATCACTATCCAACAAATGATATACTTGGGACATCTGATGGTGAAGGAAAAGGGTATTTAAAAAGTCCGACTTTCTTAATACTATAGGTAGTAAGTAACAGAGGCAAAACTCCAAAGTTAGTTTGAAAGTAAACATACCTCACTGTTTTACATTAGGAAAACTGTAAAAATATGTTCTAAGGTTTTCTTTTTTTAAAATTAATTAAGCTTTTCAAGATTTAATTTAATTAAACGTATTTAATCAAATACGTTTCTTAAATATAAACCCAATTTTATTTTATTTATACCACTCTCTGTTTAAACTTTACATGTATAAATATATACATAAATACACATACAGTTGACTCTTATGCAACACAAGTTTGAACAGGATGGGCTCACTTTTTCAACACAAGTTCC
>NW_012123820.1:3342003-3349730 GCF_000951035.1 Colobus angolensis palliatus
TGTGGAGCACCTCCCACTGAAGATCTGATTGCTTACAAGTGTGGAGCACCTCCCACTGAAGATCTGATTGCTTACAAGTGTGGAGCACCTTCCACTGAAGATCTGATTGCTTACAAATGTGGAGCACCTCCCACAGAACATCTGATTGCTTACAAGTGGGGAGCACCTCCCACTGCTTCCTCTTCCTCCTGCTCCAGCCATACGAGACACGTCTGCTACCCCTTCACCTTCTGACATGATTGTAAGTTTCCTGAGGCCTCCCCAGCAGTGCTTCTTGTACAGCCTACGAAACTGTAAGTCAACTAAAACTCTTTTTATTATAAGTTACCTGGTCCTAGGTGTTTCTTTATAGCAATGTGAGAACTGTTTGATATGAGGTTAAATGTGAAAAATATGTTACTTTAAAAATCAAGTACTTTTTAAGAACTCTGAATATTGCAATATCAAATGCATGATGTAACCAACATAGTATAATGAAGCCCAAACTTGACTCCTAGTCTGTTTGTGGTACTGGGCCTCAAAGTCTCAGATTCCTTATCTGGAAAATGAGAATTTTTCTGCTCACACAACCAGTAATTAAGAGTGTGTTCTCTGATTGCCTTGCATTAGGGGGCTGTTGTTTCGAGGGGCTCTGTGGCCTTAGGAGATTCTTTAATAGCTCCGTGTCTCCACCTTTCCATCTGTAAAACTGGAGTGACAATTTTGCTGGCCTGTCTTGTACCAAAGACTCTAGAAAACAAAGGCTAGGGAAGTATTAAGTGACAAATACTTCAGTTTAGACATGCATAGTAATCATTTACCTATAATTCTGGGAACATCTTTCACTATATTGAGGGCTTTCTTCTCAAAATTCTTGTCAGTGACCCCAAAGCTGAATTTTAGAAAAGACATTGTACTGACATTTTTAATAGTCTCAGGACTATTAAATTAGCTTCTTTAGCCTTAAATTTGCTTTATTACACTGTGTATCATTTGGGGTGGAGAATAGCAAATGTCATCTTAAGCTATTCTGCCTGTGAGAGGCCTATAAAAAAACAAACTCCACTGTAGCTCATATTCAGATATAAACAGAAAATAACTGTACCTGACCCAATTGGGTGATTTTTGAATGATTCACAGCTAAATCATTTTGCTTTAGAATACCTTCCATTGTAAATTATCTGTCCCTTTGAGATGGAAATCATCTCCCAGCCTCCTGTGAATATTTTACAGCCCAGGAAAGTCTTTCTCAAGTTCCTGGGAACCATCCCTTTGAAATTCAATCAGCAAGAAAGATAATGTTCCTTTCTCCCAGGTTCTGTGGGAGGGTAGGAGCCTAACTCACCAATTATCACCAATTACCAAACACAGGTGGTCTAATTACATTTACCTACCTTCTCCATCCACCCCCTTATTTTTTCAGTAGCTCATTCTTGTCCTTGAAAGTTTTCCTGTCTTTTGATTCAATGAAATTAAGTTCGATACGTCTATCTTACATCATCAGCCTATGGAAAGGTTTTTGAATTCACTTTCTATCATTTGAAGAATTTTGCCCTAGGCACTACTTTGATTTGTAGGTATATAAATTAATTTTTTATTTGCATGAGGATGTTTGTCTTGAGACAACATTCAGAGCTTTCAAAATACAGGGTCAGTTTGTCTTTTTTTCTAAATAAAAATGTGATTCTATTTTTCAGGTACTGATTTTGAATGATAACATATTAGCAGCTATCAACCAATAGCTCCTGGAGTGACTATTGTCTCTTAAAATCCCTTTAGTATTCTCTGAAATAAATGGCATATTGTTATTTTTGTGTCTGTAAGATTGTCTTTCAAGTAGATTCTTAAGTCCCTTTTCTCATTGCTCTCTAGAAATTTTAATGGTAACTCATCTGTTGTCTCGGTTTGTTAATGTCTGGGCATAAGGACAGAAACTAGAAAAGTAAGTAGTTGGTTTACTTTAATAATAGATGTCACAGAAACCAAGGACAGGAAATACAGCCAGGTCTCATGAAAAAGGAAGCTTAAACTGTAGTCAGTGTAAATGATGTTGAATGGAGCTTTTTCTGATATTTGGGAATCACAGTTAAGGCTAATTGTAAGCTAATAAGCAATGCACAATGGATGCCAGGTCTCTCTCTCTGCAGAGCTTACCAAATGTCACTCCACCACTTTCTTTTTGGTGAATGAAAAATAGTCTTGTGGGCAGATAGAACTGCCAGAGGATTTTGGTAGTACACTTGGGAAGAATGTACCAAAAATGGTAAGAGGCTACTCTATATTGGTTCCAGACCACTTGCCCCTTCTCAACAATGGGAATAGAAAAAGTGAGGTCTTCTTACCACTATGAAAGTCAAGTTTAAGGAACAGCCAAAGATAATCACAAGGAGAGATTGGGCATACTTCTAAGAAATAGAATTGGACATCTCTTTCCCTGGCTGGATGTTTGTCAAGCTGCAGAAATTAAAAGTTCACTATTGTGTAATAATTAAAGCAGTAAATAACAAGGAAGTTTTTAGGAGACCTCGACTTCTATCTTCTGAGTTTGGAGTGTTGTCCATTTATTGTCTACAAATTTCAAACTGTCAAGGATCATGTGGAATATCTCATCATATTAGGGCTAAAAGGAAACATGATGAAGCATATTTAGAAAGATGATAGAGCCTACCTCTTTCCATCTTTGCTCTCTTTTACCAACAGTTGAAGAAAGAGTATCTCAGCAGTTACTGAATAATTGATTGAAAGAGAAGGGGGACTAATATAATGGCAGAAGACATGGGCAGCTACTAGGCAAAGCAGTGGGATACCAAATATGAAAAAAAAGAACAGAAACTGGACTTTTTTTTTTCAGGATCACAGGGGAAAAGAGCTACCTCTGTCTGAGGGGATGAACAACAGTGGTGGGATCTAGGATCAAGGTGAAGCCCATTCTAAGAAAATCACAACTATCATTTTCTCAAGTACATCCAGCATCAGATGGAATCAGTCTGAACTAAATATCCAGAGATACCCCCAGAGATAATCTTGCCAAGTTAAGTAGGGACAGATACCTTCATTTTTGTCTTTCCTCTTGATCTCATAGCCACTAGAGGAGTAAGAGACTAGAAAGGGCAAATAAGAGAGGGGCAAGGTGGGGAGCAAATACTGTGAATCAGGTATGAGATTTGAGTATTACACTAGGTTGAAGTAAACTTTAACAACCAATAGTAACCAAAAAGTTATAGAACCTTTCTAAAACAAAGGAAAGAAGGAACTAATAGAGCACATTTGAAAGGAGTAATTGAAAAGTAGAACTAATTAAAGTTAATAAAATCTAGTCTAATTAAAGTCAATTTCTACTTCTCTTAAGGGTTACTTATCCTTTGCTTCTTCCAGTCTCAAGTGTGGCACAATCTCTATCATTCTCTTATTTTCTTTACATCTATCTCTTTATCTACTTGAGTTTGTCTTGCCTGCACATGACTTAACATGGCCCTAAGGTTATATGGCCCCAGTGCAAGCTGTGATCTCACTATGTGTCCCCTAATACATATTTTCAAGAGAAGACATTTAATTTTCTTAACTTATGTAGTAGATGGTTTCTCCTCAGGTCAATCACTGGCCCCATTAGGTATGGGCACTTGGTATAGACAGGGTAGCAACAGCAGTGAAAATTTTCTGAGAAGGGAACACCAGAAATAGGTAATTTTTGGTGCTTACTCAAGTCAGTTTTCATTTAATATTTTGTGGATTTTGGTGCCTTTTGGATGAGTCAGTTTCCTCTATACGTATCTGCAACTTTCTCAAATCACAAAGAGACTCTGGTATTACATCAAGGTGAATCATAATAGATCTCTTTACCTACCTATTACTTGTGAAGAGAGAGGAAGTTTGTTAAGTCAGATGTGACATCTGTTCTTGGTCAGTAAGAAGAAATGAAACAAGCAAGATAATCTTCCTTCAAATTACTTGCTCACGATTAAGCAAAGAGCTTCAGGTAAATGAAAAGTGCAATTGCATTAGTAATGTACTTGTTTTTCAAGGTGGTATATGAAAAATTATATATAAAGCTGAACATCAGTATTACAGAAACACTGAACACTGAGGTCAGACAGGCCTGAAACTCCTGTATTTCAAAGTTCTGGATGATATCTTACTCACACCATGTCCTTGAGAACAGTTGAGGGTTTGCATTTGATATGCAGCTGAGGAAGAACAGATAAGTGCTGGACACTGTATTTTCCTGTTACTTGGCAACAGTGTCTTTTCCCTCTTAGCAACAGTAGAGAGAAAAGCTTTTTGAAAACTGAAAAGACTACAGAACAGAAAAAGTCAAAGTCTTTCATATATTCTCCAGCTGGAGGGCATATTAAAAAGAGCTGAATTTAGGAAAAAATGAAGTATACTTGTTACCCAGTTGCAATCTGTTCCTATTGAAATTTAACCCCAAATTTCAATGTCCTAACCATCTAACTATTTCACCTCTGTATCATAGTTAAGTATTTAAAAATACAGTCCTCTTGGTTAATTTATATTCATGTCAGTTTTCCCAGCACATGTGGCTCAGACTAAAAAGAAACATATCAGAAAAGGCAATAATTTCCAAATAACCTTTTATTATTTGGTTAACCAACCACAGCTTGGATTTCTCATTTACTTAACATTTAAGAAAGACTGCAGTTGGGTGGGGAAGCAAAAAAGAGAAAAAGTAAGTGATTGATTTTGGCAGGATTTTTAACTTGTAAAGAGATCTCTAGTCTTTCTCTCTGTGTCTTGGGGAAGGTAAATTTTTTAAAGCAAAAATAGAATTTTATTGTCACTGAGAATTCAGAGTGTGTTATAGCAGCTTGTGTCCTTTAACTAATACATTACTTTACAATAGAAACAAAACTTATTATAAGTAATTTCAAGTCTCAAATGGTCTTGATTGAGGGAAAGCAATTGATATTGTGTGAAGATATGTCTCCACCCAAATCTCATGTTGAATTGTAATCCCCAGTGTTGGAGGTTGGGGTTGGTAGGGGAGGTATTTGGATCATCAGGGTGTATCCCTGATGAAAGGCTTAGCCCGTCCCCTTTGGGATAAGTGAGCTCTTAGTCTGTGTTCTAGCAAGATCTGGTAATTTAAAAATGTGTGGCAACTCCCCCTGCCACCCCATCTCTCTCTTGCTCTGTTCTCACCATGTGATGTGCTTCTCCCCCTTTGCCTTCTGTCATGACTGGAAGGTTCCTGTGGCTTCCCCAGAAGCAAATGCCACCCACCATGCTTCTTGTACAGCCTGCAGAACCACAAACCAATTAAATTTCTTTTCTTATGAATTACCTTGTCCCAGGTATTTCTTCATATCAATGCAAGACTGGCCTAATACAGAAAATTGGTAATGAGACATTGGGACATTGTTATAAAGATAACTGAAAATGTGGAAGCAACTTTGAAACTGGGTAATGATCAGAGGTTGGAAGAGTTTAAGGGACTCAGAAGAAGATAGAGAGATGAAGAGGAGTTTGGGACTTCTTAGATACTGGTTAAATGATTGTGACCAAAATGCTGGTAGTGATCTAAACAAGGAAGTCCAGGCTTAGGAGGTCTCAAGTGGAAATGAGGAAGTTATTGGGAACTGGAGCAAAGATCATGTGTGTTGTGCCTTTGCAAAGAACTTGGCTGCGTTGTGTCCATGCCGTACAGATTTGTGGAAGTTTGAACTTGAGGGTGATGGCCTAGAGCTTCTGCAAGAAGAAATTTCTAAGCAGTAAAGTGTTCAAGATGTGGCTTGGTTGTTTCTAACAACCTAAGCTTCTATGCAGGAGCAAAGAAATGACTTAACTTGGAATTTATATTTAGATGGGAAGCAAAGCAATACCATTTAGAATATTTGCAGCCTGGTCATGTGGCAGAAAAAAAAATAAGTTTTTTGGGGAGATGAAAAGTAGGCCATAGAGCAACCTGAGAAATTTGCATAACTAAAAAGGAGCCAAGTACTAATAGCCAAGACAGTGGGGAAAGGCCTCAAAAGCATTTCAGAGACCTATGAAGTAGCCCTCCTATCACAGGCCCAGAGGCCTAGGAGGGAAGAATGGTTTCATGGGCAAGGCCTTGCTGCCCTGCATAGCCTTGCGACACTGGTTTTCACATGCTGGCTGTTTCAGTTCCAGCCACGACTCAAAGAGGGCCAGGTACATATTGGGCTGTCACTTTGGAGAATGCAAGCTGTAAGCCTTGGCAGCTTCCATGTGGTATTAAGCCTGTGGGCACAGAATACAAGACTGAAAAACACTTGGCAGCCTCTGTCTAGATTTCAGAGGATGTATGAGTGAAAGCTTGGGTGACCAGGTAGAAGCCTGCTGCAGGAGTGAAGCCCTCACAAATGGCAGTGACAACAGGAAATGTGGGGTTGGAGTATCCACACAGGGTTCCTGATGCGGCACTGCCTAGTGGAGCTGTGAAAAAGGGGCCACCATCCTCCAGACCTGAGAATGTTAGCTCCACCAGCAGCTTGCACCCTGCACCTGGAAAAGCTACAGGAACTCAAATCCAGCCTGAAGGGTATCCTCAGGGGCTAAACCCTGCAAAGCCACAGGGGTGGAGCTGCCTAGCTTGTTGGGAGCCCACCCCTTGCAGCAGTGTGCCCTCTATGTGAGATACGGTGTATAAAATTATTTTGGAGCTTTAAGATTCAGTGACTGCTCTGCTGGATTTTGAACTTGCATGGGGCCTGTAGCCCCTTTCTTTTGGCCAATTTTTCCTCTTTGGAATGGGAATGTTTACCCAGAGACTATACCCCCATTGTATCTTGAAAGTAACTAACTTGTTCTTTATTTTACAGGCTCATAGGTAGAAAGAAATTTCTGTGCCTCAGTTGAGACTTTGAACTTTTGAGTTAATACTGGAATGAGTTAAGACTTTGCAGGGACTATTGAGAAGGTATGATCATATTTTGCCGTGTAAGAAGGACATGAGATTTAGAAGGGAACAGGGGCAGAACAATATGGTTTGAATATATGTCCCCACCCAAATCTGTTGTTGAATTATAATCTCCAATGTTGGAAGGGAGCCTGGTGGGGGTGTTTGGATCACGGGGATGTATCTCTCATGAATGGCTTAGCCCATCCCCTTTGAGATAAGTGAGCCCTCCCTCTGAGTTCTCATGAAATCTGATTATTTATAAGTATGTAGCATCCTCCCTTCCATTCTCTCTTTTGATCTGTTCTTGCCATGTGATATACCTACTCCCTCTTTGCCTTCTGCCATGATTGGAAGATTCCTGAGGCCGCCCCAGAAGCAGATACCACTGTGTTTCCTGTAAAACCTGTAAAATAATGAGCCAACTAAATCTATTTTCTTATAAATTACCTAGTCACAGGTATTTCTTTATAGCAATGCAAGAATGGCCTAATATAACAACCATTGCTGAGACTGTCACAATGTTCAGATAGTCCTACCAGATAGTGAGGCTCAGGCTATTAGAGTGACAGCATCATTTTTGCTGTTTAGATTCACTTTTTAAATTTTTTTTTTAAAAAGAGAGTAGATCTCACTCTGTTGCCCAGACTGGTCTCAAGCTCCCGACTTTAAGCAATCCTCTTGCCTCAGCCTCCAAAACTGCTAGGATTGCAAGCAAGAGCAACCATACCTAGCCTAGGTTCACTTTTTATAGGAGAGTACACAGATATAACAATACATTTTCTTTTTCTTTTTTTTTTTTGAAAATCTGAAATCTTATTTATTTTTTATTTTTATTATTATTATTATTATTTTTTTATTATACTTT